>NC_034593.1:67049885-67062690 GCF_900095145.1 Mus pahari
GAGAGAGAGAGAGAGAGAGAGAGAGAGAGAGAGAGAGAGAGAGCACATATGCATCAGCATCAATAATGAAGAAGAAAAAATTTGGGACACTAGCATAGCATCTTGAAAAGGTGAGTTGACCACTCATTTGGCCAAGAGAGAATCACTGCCAACCCTATTTCTTTCATCAAACTCTAACACCCCCTTTAATTCTATTCTGTTTCCTTTGGGGGCTATCGGAGTTGAGGTAATGAACCAGTATTTTCTCTGACTTCTCTATAGGCAAGTTATAGCACAGTCCATTTTATACACATACTGCTACAATAAATATCCTGACTTCTACATTTATAGACTAGGAGATCAGTCTCCAAGTCTCAGCTCACATGTCATCCCCAGGGTACAACCATGGATGATGCTTGGTGATGATATTCCCATTCTCATTGTCTTTTAAAGAAGTGGTCCAATGATTCTGCAGCTAGTTGATCATCCAGACAGGACACAAGCAAAATACATTTTTATACATTTCTAAGCTCTAATTCTAGACCACTAGCACCGTTCTTTATTATTTGGCTTAAAGAAAGATGAAACAAGTAGGAGAGCAAAGAAGCAATGACTTTCTCCATAAACGCTAACCCAAGGAGAAATAGTTCCTTTCTTTTAGATCAGATTCTTTTAAAATAGTGTGTGTGTGTGTGTGTGTGCGTGTGTGTGTGTGTGTGTGTGTGTGTGTGTGTGTGTGACATGAATGTCCAGGTTTGCTGTTCTCCACCTTATTCCCTTGTAACAACATTTGTCACTGAACCTGGAGTTTGTAGTCTTGGGGATAGGCTGGTGGTCAGCAAGTGTCCACAGTAACAAGCCTATGTTGCCATGACCAAACTTTTGTGTGAGTTTTAGGTATATAAACCCAGGTATGCATGTTTTCACATCAAAAACTCCTCCCTGCTGAGATCTCTTTCCAGCTATCTCAGACCTTTGTTGCATTTAATGGCTTTCTCCTCTCTTCAGAGTATGCAACTAAATTAACATCATTCTTCAACTGTAAGTTCTCCAATGTAATTCTAAGGCCATAGGATAAATGACATTCAAGACTCAACATTCGCATGAAATAAAATCAGAATTCAAGCTACATGTGTCATTTTAAATTTTATAGTAGCTCCACTTTATAAAGGTAAAATTAAACAGGTAGAACTAGTTATAAAAATGTTGCAGTGTACAACATAACTACATATATTTTTAATAATTGATCGACGCAACCCTTTTAACAAGGTCATTTGCATCTTGTCTTCTTATGGAGCCTTCAAAACTTCATGAGTACTTGATGCCAACAGCACACATCAGGGTGGCCTTGTCTCATTTCACATGACCAGTGGCTGTGTGGGATCACACAACTCCAGACCACTCCATGTACAATGGTTTGTTATCATTTATCAAATGTTAACTATAAGTGTATTTGAATTTTTACAACCCTTTTAAAAAACAATGCAGGGATTTGAGCTCAGAGTCTTAAGCATGCCACGTAAGTGCTTTCCCCCTAAACTATACCCTCAGCCCTATACTTCTGTTTTAGAGAGAAGCTGTCTTCAAGGTAGCTGGGAAAAATGCTTGATTGCTAGGAGAATACATGACCTGTGTTTAAAATGCCCTTAGTTTCTAAGTGCTGGTGTAGAAAGCTGTTTTTTAAAAACTTTAAAAAGAATATTTTCCCTGACTTGGGTCACAGCCTTTATTACATCAATGTGAGTTCCTAGAATAATTTTCCTTTCAATTTAGCATCAGAGCATTTTAAGGTGGATAACATTTACTACCTGTTAATACAAAAATGAAGTGTTCTTTCTGCAAAGGTGCTTCAATACTGTGGTTTGAATATGGATGTGCATACTTTTGATGGTCAGGTATCTACACACAGGCTATGGTAGGACCCATGTACTCAGCCCTCAGTCTGAGCAAGACTCAGGATAGAAACAATAAAGTAAGATAGTCATTGCTTTTTAGCTCATTGCTTTTTTTCGTGGTTTGTTTGTTTGTTTGTTTGTTTGGTGTGTGTGTGTGTGTGTGTGTGTGTGTGTTTGCTTTTTTGGGCAAGTTTATCTTATTTTCCACAGCCTTTATGAAATGTTCATGTCTTACTTCTGGAAAGTAAACATGATACTCTAGTCTGTTATCAGTGGCTTAGTGTCCATCTTGAGGATGCATGATAAACATTAAAGTCCTTGACCCACCAGACACTGTATACTTCCTGCTTCATACATCCTGCCAACTTCCAGGGTGTAACTACTAGCAATAGACAGATGGTTGGGTAGATGAATGAATGAATTTATTTGATAGTTTACTGCCAAAACTTTGCTACCTATAATAAAATCATGTTTCTTGGTTCTGTTCCATGAACCACGAGGGGAAAAAAAAATCTCAATATAGTCACAAACTAAACTTAAAGTAAAGAAATAGTAGTCTGAATATCTGTTTTGGTCAGTGAGTGTATGTATATATGCACGTATGCATGTATATATGTGTGCACATATGCATACAGGCCAGCAGATCAGTATGTGGTCAGTGTCAGGTATTGTCCTCAGTTACTCTCCATATTTTAAAATAAATTTTTATCATATTTACTTTTATGCATGTGTTATAATGTGTGTGTGTGTGTGTGTGTGTGTGTGTGTGTGTGTGTGTGTATGAATGCAAGCACACCAGTGTCATGATGGCCATGCAGAAAGTAGACAATTTTCAGAAGTCTGTTGTTTCCTTCCACTGCTGGCTGCAGGAATTGGCTCAGACTGTCAGCACTGCTTTTACCTGCTGAGCCATCTCACTGACACTCCATCTGATTGTTCAGGCAGGTTTCTCACTGATCATGGAGCCCACAGATGTGGCTAGACTGGCTTGCCAGCAAAGCATGGGGATTTTCTTTCCTCTGGCTTCATACTGTCTGGCGCTAGCAATCTGAATTCAGGTCCTCATGCCTGTATAGTCAGTTGCTTTACTCCCAATCTATCTTGCCAGCCCCTAGACATTTTAAGGAGATTTAAGCCCAAGACCCCCTGGATAATATATATTAAAGAGCCTCAAAAAGAACCTCCTAAAATCAAAGCATTTTGTGTTATCAATAACATTAATGTCATATTCATTATGTAAAATTGAATTGAATTAAATTATAGTACTCAATATAATGTACTGTATTTCAGCAACCCTAGTCATCTGTCATATTCAATTATTTAAGAAGTATTTAGGATGGCACCTACTATGTGCCAGGCACTATTTTAGACTCTGAAAATTATGAGACATCAATGGAGCTGTCTTTCTATTGGAATACTAATTTCAACAGGTACTTAAAGCAAAATATCTAAAACACTTAATGTAATCAATGTTACAACTTAGTTGAACCATTGTTCACATTTAATTCAGCTTCTGTATGAGAATATCTGTGAGCTGTATGCAGAGCTGAGATGTCAACACATGTCTTTTGACTGCAAATGTATGCTTCCCCAACCCCCACGCTATTGTGACAAGTATTTGTCTTTTTGCTTAAGTTGCTGCATAGAAAACTCAAGTGTATGCTTCCCCTAGCCCCGTGGTATTGTGACAAATGTTTGTCTTTCTACTAGACTTGTTCAGCAAAACCTTAAGAAAGCTACCCTATTCCTTCCAGCCCCAATATGTTCGATCTGTTCTGTAATAAAATGTTCTAATCAGAAAACAATTTCAAGAAAACCGAGCTTCACTTTGAAAATGAAGATGATAATGCTAAAAATAACACTGGAAATATTACCCATCCCTAAAATGGCTTCAGAATCCCAGGAAAAGTGTAAGAATAAAAATACAGTGTAATCATATCCTTTTAGGTTTGATTAAGATGACAGAAATTACATAGTAAGCTGGAAATGGCCCATGGTACATTCAAATATATTAACTCCTATTGTTTTACAACTTGTCTGAACTGTATTCCTCAGGGTAATTAAAATCCAATTGTTATTGGAACAGTGGTGACCAGGGTTTGGCACATGGCTGGGGTGGTTGCTCTGCAGAGGAAATAGTGGTCAAAAACTGTAACATTTCAGTTAGAAAAGAGTGATACGCTCTAGTGGGCATGAACAACATAGTGACTGTGGTAATGGCAGGGCATTGTGTTCTGAAAGTCATGTAAAGATGAGACTCCAAGTTTTCTTACGAAACATATGTGCATGTTTGTGTAGTAATAGTCTATTCTACAGTATATAAGCAGCCCTGAGCAGCAGTGGCTGAGTATAAAATCTCCACTTTAAATAAACCTGCTTTTTCCTATTTAAACATAACAGATTATTTCCTTATAAATGACAGTCACAAATGCATTTTTAGTTTCATCAAATAATATAGCATCTCACAACCAAAAAACCCTACACAGCTCCTGGGCATCCAACACAAGTACATATATAAACATGGAATCTATCTATCTATCTATCTATCTATCTATCTATCTATCTATCTATCTATCTATCTATCTATCTATCTATAATAGCTTCCATATTGTTAACTAAAAGTATAGGAGCCAGGGAAGATAATGTGGGAGACATGAAAGAGGCTCTTAAGTAAGTGGGGCCCATGAAACTAGTTAGAAGTAATTTATTAACATATTCTGAATGTTTTTCTTCTGTCATTGCTTTACTCCAGCTAAGACCAGCTCTTCTCTTCCCAAGCTTTGCTGTGTACTCAGGCAGGCCCAGGCAAGAACCCATGACTGGGGATCCTGTAAGCCCCAAGGGTAAAGCCATTAGTACTAATTTGCTAAATGGACATAGTATCAAGCTATCCTCTGAGTATTTCTCTATACTCATAGTTTTAGTGTGTTTGCAGTTTTCATCAGAGAAACTTCTTTGTTCAGTGAATCAAACTTATAACAGCAATGTACAACTGGCCAAAATGCAGAATAGCTGTCTGTGGAGCACTTAGTCATAATTGGGACATCTTTAACACAGTCCTTCCCCTTCAAAACTCAGGAAATCACAGGAAGGGGTGGGTGGAAAAATTGTAATGGGCTTGCCTGTCTTGAAGGACAGGGAAGAAATTGTCCTCTGGATATGAAAGGACTGCTAAGTTCATGAACTCACAAGAGCTGTGGTGGACTTCATAGACCTGCACAGGATTAAGTCATTCAATATTCCAACATGGAGGGAGTCTAATAAAAAAACACATACCCTTAAACAATTAATTCAACCTTTAAACATTTATGTAAACATTAAAATTTGCCATATATAGCCATAAGTGCATTATTGCAAATTACACAGATTGTGTGCTAATTAAAAAACATGGATAACACGGGATACAATATGGTTCTGGTTTGGAAAACTGTTGCATGTGTTTAATTCTTGCTATAAATAAATAGTAAAATAGGCCCTAATTTTTATAATAGTTATGTCCAATTTGTAATATACTAAGATAAATTTTCATCAATTTCTGCAAGTTGAATATTTTGGAATAAAAACTTAGGAAAAGAAGAATTATATGACCACTTACGTTATTGTAGTTTGAACTTCAAAATTTCCCATTCTCTGTGTTCCATGTGTGTACTGAAAATACTTCTTACCACTGGCTCAGCTCCTATGTCATGAACAAAGGGGCGTTCTCATAACAAATTTAAAGCTCAATGAGGCAACATGCTTGGAATTCCATTTTGTAGCTTCCTGACAAAAAAGTCCTGGTTGGTATTTATTTTTTTATTACCACATTCGCTAAAAAGTCCAAATTTTCCTAGAATATCCATACCTCACATGCAGGTTTCTCTGACTCCCACAGAACACAATGGCCTCTCTCTTCTTTGAACTTCAATATTGTCAATATCAACATAGTGTAATGTTTGGGTTTTCTTTCCTGAATGAGTGTTAGTATACTGAGCTTCTCCATCCTGTGGTCCTCAGGTCCTATGAGTCTCATAGTTGCAGTGAGTGTGACCCAGCACACTTGTTCATGACAAGTCATATTACTTGTGAGGGGTGAACGCCCTTAAGATGATAAACTCTTTGGGAGAGGCCACCTTTTGTACCCTGCAGAGATTAAATGTCAGCTGATAAAACTGAATACCTCACCTGCTCAACTGCATAGTGAGAAAGAGAGATAATAGTTGTGTGCAATTTATAAAAAGATCACAAAATGACACCTTTTGACATATTAAAAAGAAAATCTCCTAAAACATGTTCACCTAATAGGTGTTGGAAATTTTTCATTGTAATGAACAATTTCCAGATTTACGCTTCATTATCAGCAAAATGAATTGAAACCTTCAGTAGTTCTGAAATTCTATGGTACCAATGGAATCTAAGTCACACATAGGAACATAAGAAAATAAGAAGTAGCCGGGCGTGGTGGCACATGCCTTTAATCCCAGCACTCCGGAGGCAGAGGCAGGCGGATTTCTGAGTTCAAGGTCAGCCTGGTCTACAGAGTGAGTTCCAGGACAGCCAAGGCTACACAGAGAAACCCTGTCTCGAAAAAAAAAAAAAGAAAGAAAATAAGAAGTAAAATGTTTCTCCTTGTGTATTTGATTTTGGCCTCTTGAGTAAACCTTGCCTTGCTTACAAAGCATCATCTCCCTTGGAAGAAGGAGACAAACATCTAATAGGTCACTGTGTTGCAGGAAACGTAAGCATTGAGTTTGAGGTACTACTTCCTAATGTGTCTTACAAGTTTTCATGATTACACTCTACTTATTTATTAGCTATGCATGTATGTATAGGTTTGGTCACATGTGACATAGCATGTATATAGAAGTCAGAGGACAATCTGTGGGAGTCAGATTTCTGTTGGGGGCACCAGGACCTTTGTGCTCACAGATAGCTAGAAAAAACAGGAGTTTTAAACGCACAGGGGCCTCTTCTTGAGGAGATAAAATACCTGTTTTCCCTGCCCAGAAGGCTGGGAACATATTTTGTTAAAGAGCTGATGATTTTTTTGCTATCTAGAGAGGCAGATCTCACCCACTTTTTGCTATATAGAAAGAACTTGCCCAAATCTCCCAGGCTGATTATCTGAGTCTATCCCCTTCCTAGACTGGTACCCATTCTCAGGGGAGATGTCACATGTATTCTATAGTGTGCTGACCTCTATGATGTCTTGGTTAGAGACCACATGAAAGTCTAGGCATTTTTGGTACAGAACTAACCCTCATGGTCACTTGTATACTGTCGGTTAAGGAGTTTCTATGTAGTCACACTTTAGGCTTTATTATGAACCAGGAATTAGATTGTCTGTTGTTGAGAAACCTTTTCTCATACCTGGAGTTAGACTCCTTAAAGTCTGACCTAGGCTGACAAAGTGTGTCTCACTTGGCTTTCATTCCCATCTCTTTCTTGGTTTGCTTCCCTGACTGACACCTGCAAGGACCCCTTGAGTTCTCCCTGTGCACCACATCTGGGTTGAGGAGATAACACTCAGATACTCTGACTTGGTAGCGGGAACCCTTAACCAGCGAGGCATCTGCCAGCCCCTAATAAGTTTTAAATATGATGCTACCACATCTAAAACAAGAGCTAGCCAGTTCAGGATTCTTAAACACACAAGCTCCCAGGTGCAGGTGTGTGGCCTCTGCTTTCAATTCCTCAAAAGAGCCAAGTCTCTAGAGAACTCTGGGAACGTAGGAAGTTAGAATTGAGTTCCAAACAGAACAATCCACATTTCCAACAACAGTTCCCAGTAATGGACACAAGTAGCCATGTTAATGGCTTTCAAGGGACTTGAATCCGAGAAAAGAAGTGCAATCTTTGAAAGAGTTCAGCGTCCAAACACATTCCTTTGTGTTCCTTGACCAAGTCTGAGTTGGGCAGAAGTGAGGTGATAGCCTGGGGTTGTACCCCTCAAAATGCAGCTCCTACCCAGATCAACTTGGAGTTGTGTCTCCTCATCTGTTTAGTGAGTCTAATGGATCCCAAATACGGAGAACCCCAAGTTTCCTCCCAGACTGTCGTTTAAACCAATGACAGGTGGCTCTAATGAGACGTGATCAGTCCCCGTTCTGGAGGAAGGCAGAGGCAAATCTCAGGCCAGAAAGAGGTTTGCATGCTACGGTTGGACATATATGTGTAGGTCCCACTAGATGCAAAATTTTCAGAGGGACCATTCAGAGTCCTTCCATGGTTGTGGCTACCAGGGTCCATAAAACACAGGTCAGTCGGTGGAAAGTAACTTGGTACCTTGCCAGCACAGAATGACAGAGGCTATCCTCTGACTGGAGATGGCAGTGGAGATAAGGGGTGGGTGAGGAAGTAGGGTGGGGTTAGGGGTGGAGGCAAAGTGGAGTGTGTGGAGGTGAAGACACATTCCTTCTGTCCCCACGCGTTTTTGAAATGTACGATAGGCCCACACAGTTGTCTTCTCTAAGAAAAAGGACAGCAACCTCTTATTTGTAGTTGCTAAGGATTCCTACCCCTGGGCATTCACAGCTCTGGTATGCCTTTAGGCAAATCAGAAAAAGAGACCCTTCCTGTGGGAATAGCTGAGTGGGACACAGGAAGGGGCTGGATCTAAGTTCTTTTATTTTAACTTTTTCCAATTTTATTAGGTATTTTCTTCATTTACATTTCAAATGCTATCCCAAAAGTCCCCTATGCCCTCACCCCACCCTGCAGAACCAGGCCCTTTGGCAGCCTTAAGGTCTTCCTCGAGGTTTGCTGCAAGCTTTGCAGGTGACTAGGTAGGGATTTGAGTGAAAAAGATTTCCTCAGGTACATCCCCAGACCAAAGGTTTTCAGCAAGCTGGGGGCTCTGTGCTTGGGAGTAGCCTCAGGAGTTTTGCTAACGGGCCAGCAGGGGTTATAAAGAACTTAGAGCCAGCTATATCAGGGTCCTTTCAGCAAAATCTTGCTGGTGTATGCAATTGTTGGCTGATGCCTCAGGGGTACCCTGGAAGGGAATCTGCTGTAGGTCACACAGATCCAGAGCAGCCATGACATGGGAATTGCCAGAAATGGGCCTGGACCCATGCCAGGCCTCACTGTGACGTCTATGGAATATAATCTTAAAATATGCCAGATAAACCAGTATCTTAAAATAGCTCAGTTGTGGGAATAATAGAATTGAGGTTTTTTTTTTCTTTTTTCTGTTTTAAAGTTGCATCCTTTATTCATTAATTTTCAGATTTTCTTTACAAAACTTTAAAGGTTGGAACTTTATAGATTTTGTGGTTAAAGCATACTTAAAGTTAATTGCAAGGTAATTCCCATTTATGACTATCTGATTTCTACTCTGATCTGATAATTTTTTAAAACAATGATTGTGAGGCTGGAGAAATGTTGTTAAGAGCTGTTGAAAAGCACACGCAGTACCTAGGTTCTGTTCCCAGAACCAACATGGCAGCTTGCAGCTGCCTGTAACTCCAATGCCCTCTTCTTTTTTTTTTTTTTTAATATTTATTTATTATTATACATAAATACACTGTAGCTGACGTCAGACACACCAGAAGAGGGTGTCAGATCTCAACATGGGTGGTTGTGAGCCACCATGTGGTTGCTGGGATTTGAACTCAGGACCTTTGGAAGAGCAGTGAATGCTCTTACCCGCTGAGCCATCTCACCAGCCCCCAATGCCCTCTTCTGATTTCCATAGCACTGCATGCATGCCGTTCATAGATCCAGACAAAACATCCATGCACAAAAAAGTAAACATAAATAAATCTAAAAATTTTAAATAGTGACTAAAAGTTTCTATTAAAAAGGTTTTATCATTAGCTTCACTGGAGAATGTATATGCTCCAGAAGTATCAGAAAATGATGCTTATTCTCTGTGAAAAGCATTTTATTATTATTATTATTATTATTATTATTATTATTATTATTATTATTATTATTATGTGTGTTTTGAGATTTGTTCACATAGTCCACAAACATGAAAATTTGCATGCATATATGCACTTGTACATGTGGAAGCCAGAAGACAGCATTGTGTGTCTTCTTCCATAAGATCAATCTCCATTTTTTTTTTTTTTTCAGACAGGTTTTACCATAGAACCTGGAGCTTACTGATTCAATTAGGCTGGCTAGCTGACAGAGCTCAGGGATCAACTTGTCTGAATCCACACCCCCTAATTATTTATGTCTGTGTTGGGAGTCGAATTCTAGTGTTCATGCTTGTGCATTACCAACTGAGCCATCATTACTTACTAAGCCACCTCCTCAGCCACATCTTTTGAAAAATACATGTGTTTATACATATTGAAGACACGCTCACTAATCCTATTATTTTTATGCCATGCAATCTCCTTGGATTAAATTATCTTCATATTTCTGGAGGACAATGTTTTATAGACTGGAAAATAAAAATGTAGGTAGGCTTTCCTTCATATTGCAGAATTAACCACATTTTTGTGCAAACATTGTCTCATTTAGTGTCTGTGTGATAAATTTTACTTTATCTGTTATTTTGATATTTTCAGCCCTCTGCATTTTTATTGGCATTTACATTTATAATTCTTTCTAAATATTGACCCTCATATTATTTCATGTGCATTTTTAAAAGAATTATTACTTTTATGGGTGATTTTTCTGGAGGTCTATCTGTGCATCACATGCTTGAAGGGCCCTTGGAGACAAGAATAGGGCAAAAGATCCCCTGGAACTAGAGTTTCAGGTAGTTATGAGCCACTTTGTAGGTGCTGGGGAGCCAACACTGGTCCTCTGAAGTGACAGCTAGTGCTGTTAACCACTGCGCCCTTGTTCTGGCCCTACTGTACTCTTTATCGATAGGGAATGTTGATACCTTTTTTTTTTCATTTCTATATTTGATATTTGTTTCATTTACTTTATTTTAGAATGTGGTTTTATTCTTATTTACAATTTACTTCTCCTTTTTACCTCTTATATCCTTTCCAGTAACATTAAACATTCCACTAGTCCTTCAATCTATTGTCCATCTCTCATTTGTAGTTTTAGTTTTAAAGATTTATTTTTAATAGTGTGTGTGTGTGTGTGTGTGTGTGTGTGTGTGTGTGTGTGTGTGTGTGATTTTTGTTGCCCCTGGAGGTCAAAGGAGGGTGTCAAATCTTCTGGAACTGGAGCTACAGGTGTTTGGTTGTATGTGAGCCACTTGCGAAGGGTGCTGGGAACCAAACCAGTATCCTCTGCGAGATCAGTGTGTGCTGAGAACTCCAGAGCCATCTTTCCAGCCTCTAGAGTTTTAAATCAGCACTGTTTTCTAATTTTCCATCAAATAGGCTCCAAGCACAGCCTTACTAAGTCTAGGAACTGTGTGTTTAGTGTATGTCTCTTTTACATAAAAATTCATGAGTAGCTATCATAATTTGTATTTACATTTGCCCTTCCCCCCCCCTTGAAAAGAATATATTTCACTGGCCCCCTACTACTCCTGTCTTTTGAAAACTTTTCTACTCTGCTCCACAGCCAGTGCCTGGTTTGTACAGCAACAGTTAACATTTTACATGTTTTGTATCCTAGCTAGCTTTCCCAAGACAGCATTTTCTTTTACTTAGGAATAAGTACTTAAAATTTAAATGTATTCCAGTAATATAATTTCACCCATTCATCTTTATATTTTAAAATTTATGGCATCTCACAGTTCACTATTAGCAAATCCATCACTGTGATTCATTAAGTGAATAAATTCTAAATAGAATACCATATTGCCCTTATATGCTTTGAATTTTAGTAATATCCTTCATGTTCATGACCCAGGTGGTTAAGATAAGGAAGAATTTTATTCAGTAAAGCACCCCTCACTGCTTTTTCAAACTGAAAATCATGGCTGACATTTTAGTCAACAGTTAAATCTTACCATATTTCACAAGGTCAAATCCCATGGGGAATTCATCTAACTAGCACAGTGGAATCCTGGGAGCTCAGGAGCTGGGCTTGCACCCAAACTTTCCATAGGTTCTGATATTAAAAACTCCAAAATATCATAACTTTCATAAACTCTCTTTTTCAAATTGAATACGGGGTCGTGAAATCTTTAGAAAAGAGCTGAATCGTTCTTTCCTGACTGTCTTCTGCCCATTAAAGCAGGAGCTGTGAAATAACTCAAGGGAAACAGAGAGACACTGGCATCCATTTGACCCAACAGCTTGTCTCCCAGTCACATATGCAAGAAAAAGATGTGGACAGCAAGAAATTAAAATTGAATTTTGAAGAATGTATCGAAGAACTTCTCGGGATATATTAAATGTACAAAGTGGAAATTGATGTAAGCCCAGTCTCGTGCAGATGAAAGGATTGCAGCATTTCTGAGGTTATTTCTCGGATTCTCGTTCTACTTCCCCTGACTTTGGCAGATATTTGTTACGAGAAATGAGGAGGCATATATATATATATTAGTGAAGCTGATGATTTGTAAAATGTCTTCACTTCTGGTAGGGTGAATACTCATACAGAATTTCTGGAAAAAAATGTAAATGTGTACACTTAGTCTGTGAAAAGTGAATGTGCCTTTTTTTTAAAAAAAAACAGAAGAAAACAAAGTTGTCTTAAGAAAACATGTAAGAACTTTCAAAAAATTATGTGTAAAAGAGATTTTCATTTCATTGTCCAGAACACATACATAGACAACAAATGGAAAAAAATCCATTACCACCCATTAGAAGGTCCTGGTTAAAGAATTTCTGAATGTCTATGCATTGATTCATTAAGTATAGTCATATATGTAATTTTTGTGCATATGACTTCATGTGACAATGCCTGTGGTGGGTGATGTGTGTTGCATGTGCAAGTGTGTGTGTGTGTGTGTGAGTCTGTGTGTGTGTGAGTCTGTGTGTGTGTGTCTGTGTGTGTGTGTGAGTCTGTGTGTGTGTGAGTCTGTGTGTGTGTGTGAGTCTGTGTGTGTGTGTCTGTGTGTCTCTGTGTGTGTGTGTGTG
>NC_034593.1:67063608-67100459 GCF_900095145.1 Mus pahari
CTCCCTCTCCCTCTCCCTCTCCCTTTTTCTTTTTTTTCTGCCTGCGACATCAGCCTTACATATACCTTTTAGCACAGAACATGTTTGCCTCCCTGTCTTCTTCCAATAACTATAGCTTAAAATAATTCTTATTGCAGTGACATATTTCTAAATCTCTTCAAACATAGGCCCCTTGCTTCTGTCTTCATAGCAGAAAGTAACTGCCCCACTCTACCCTGTCCATCACCTATGCCTGAATTCTGAGTATTATGGGGTTCTCCGAAGATTCCCAGACAACTCTGGATCTTTAAGTATCTGAAGGGCGTGGCCGGTTAAGTGGGTTGCCTAGCAATGGCAAAGCTGTGTGTTGAGTTGAAGTTGAGTTGAAGTTCTCTGGAGATTGCGTCTCACAAAATTATTGGAATATTCATTTTAGCTAGAGCGGCAGGTAGATTGGATGGAAGATCTTCATCACTATCAGCCAGAGATGTTGCTTCTCAGTACTAGATAATGAATGCATAAACCTGTATGAAATTTCAGCAAGACTTCTGAATCATGTCTTATTCATTATGTCTCAATAGAGCAAATAGAAAGCATGGTACCCACAATAATGTTGAAATTTTAAAATGTAGAGTTTAGGAAAATTTAGATTATATAATATGTAATATTATTTAAAAATTGGATTATATTTTGAGAAAATCCATAAAATAATTGCTAATGATTTACTTTAGGTTAAAAATATTCGTTTAGATTTCTTAATTACTTCTAAACAACATGTAAGCCCATGTTTTGTTACAGTTTTCTTAAAGTAGCTCTAGGCAGTGATTCTTGAAATTTCCCCACTCTGCTCAGACATGTCCTGTCTTTCCTTTGGCCTCATTTTCACAAAGATTGGTCCAGTGGACCATGAGAAAAAAAACGCAGTAGCCTTAATCCAGGAGTTTCCCCTGTTCCTGTGAAATCAAGATATTGCCAAGGCTGGGTACAGCACAGATCTATGTTTTTAAAACTCTACAGTGCTGTGTTTTGTGTTAGTGTCACTGTTGGCCTGCCCAGTCAGTGGTGTCTCACTTGCCTGGGAGAGATGAAGAGCTCTTTCCTGGTCAGCAAAGGCCAGACCTATAATATATCATCTGTCTTGGAAGTGGAACAACAGATTCCAAATGAAAGACAGTATATTCTAGCATTCTGGTGGTTACCAGGTGAGATGATTTCATAGTACCTCTCCTTCCAAAGCAGGGAGCACAGCGGCTGCATTCCTTAGCCAAATTGGAGGCCTTTCCCTTCTACCTCACACCTTTACACCTTGAAGGCTTTTTTAGACCTTGGAATCTGTAGTTATAATTATTGAAAAGGTTCCTTTTAATGCAATTTTTAATTCAGTTTGTATTTTTCTCTGGGTTTTGCATCTTTAAAAAATACAGTGTTAAAAATAGGTACAATGATTAAAGTGTGGCTGCTGTGGTGATCCTATGACTTAGTTTAAGAATTTTAAAAATCTTATATTAATTATACTCATTACTTCATAGAGAATTAAATAGCATGGTTAATACTCATTGTCAACTTTAGAGGGTATGATGATTTGTATATGCTTGGCCCAGGGAGTGGCACTATTAGGAGGTGTGGCCTTGTTGGATTAGATGTGTCACTGAGGGCTGTGAGCATGGGTTTTCATACCCCAGTCCTACCTGCCTGAAAGCCCGCAGCCTTCAGATAAAGTTGTAGAACTCTCAGCTCTTCCTCTACCATGCTTGCCCTTATGCTGCCATGCCTTGATGATAATGGACTGAACCTCTGAACCTGTAAGCCTGCCCCAGTTAAATGTTGTCCTTAAAGAGTTGCCATGGTTATGAAGTCTGTTCATAGCAGTAAAACCCTAAGACAGAGGGTATAATCATCCATTGGTCAACCCTCTGGGCATACTGTGAGGGATTATGTATGTCAATGAACCTATGGATATGTCTGTATATGATAGTTCACATACACAAACACACATGTGTGTACACACATATTTAATATATCTATTTTGGTTTATTAGAGAGCCCAGAATAATAAACATGTTTATAAAATAATATGATTGTTTCTATCAGAGACTGATTTGTTTTTGTATAATTTAGATAAAAAGAGTCAATTCCAAAAATCCAAAAAAGGAATACAGAATTTGAATATGTCAGTGGGCTTCCCAGAATTTTTAATTTGTTCTATCTTAATGTTTTTATAATATCAGTAGTTCTATAGTGATCCAGCTGACTAAACACAGTTAATATTCTTTTCTTTCTAAGTAAGAAGAATTTCTATTGTCTGTGGCTCCAGAAATATGGATATAAAATAGAGGCACCTTGAGAATGGACTTTGTTTAGGCAAGATTAAAAGTAAGCCTCTTCAATATAAATCTATATTATCCCAATTAATGATAGAATCCTTTAATTAACATAGTGGCAACTTTGACTCTTTTAAAACATAGAAATGATTGGAGTAAAATAGAATTTCTGGTAAACAAATAGTCATAAGCAAATCTTCATTGCTGTTGTGATATAATATCATACTCATCAAGATCATTATTCTTCTTATTATTTAAGAAAATATGCCAAGGAAAATTCAAAATGCCTCAGATAATTTTTTTAAAAATTCAATACAAAGAAGTAAGTACTATGCTATATTGCCTACATAATATTGGGCAACAACCAGTTAGCAGTGAAACTCTGAGCTGTTCCAAAAATGGAGAACCTAATGGCATTACAGACTAAGTGACAGGCATCCTCATTTCTGTTCAATGAGGGAAATCTGCTTTCAATTCAAGCCCTGATAAGAAAATTATCCTTCTAGATAAGGTAAACTAAATGACCCATCATGACAGTGGGGAAGATGGTGGGCAAAATCACAAAGGAAAACAGTAAGACAAGGAAGACAGGATTACTAGCGAAGAGAGACCATAGCTTTTGTGCCATGCTATACTGAGAATGATTCCCTGTTAACAAGGATTCACAACACAGGGATATTTTTCTGGACATCTTGGGAGTGGAGCAATGCTTCCTTAATAATGCTCTGATGTCACTGTAACAAGATAATGAGGGAAATTCAAAGCTTAGGCCAGGGACATGAAAGCTAAAGCTTTAGGAGCCAATAGGAAAGAGAGTATGGTAGAATTTAGAGAACAGGAAAGAAAAGAGCAATGTTTTGGATATGTCTAGCAAGGTCCTTTCATGTGACAGCAAGAGCCAAATATAAATCCTACATACCTGCAGATATATTACATATCTGACACTGATATTTAGTTGAGCAACGTTCCATATCTTCACTGTAAATTCACTTATTCCTAAAGGATACTATTATTACCTTCTTAGTACTAAATCATGATCTGTAATTATGATATTTGAACTGGATGCTTATATCTTTGATATACTACAATCAGAAATAATTAAAACAATACAAAGAATCAATAAAACCAAGAGCTGTTTCTTTAAGAAAGTCAACCAGATCAGTAAACCCTTAGCCAAACTAACAAAAAGAGGTAGAGACAGTATCCAAATAAAATCAGAAATGAAAAGGGAGACAGAACAACAGATAATGAGGAAATTAAAAAAAAAAAAACAAAAAACCAAAATTCTTATTTCAAAAACCAATACTTCACAAAATTGGAATACTTTAATGAAATGGATGATTTTCTAGACTAATACTATTTACCAAAGTTAAATCAAGATCAAGTAAACTATTTAAACAGCTTTATAATCCCTAAGAAAATCATTAAAAGTCTCCCAATCAAAAATTCTTAGAGATGGACAGTTTTAGCTCAGAGTTCTACCAGACTTCCAAAGAAGAGCTAATACCAATACTCCTCAAACTATTCCACAAAATAGAAACAGAAGGAACCCTACCTAATTCATTCTATGACCACAGTCATCCTGATACCTAAACCACACAAAATCTCAAGGAAGAAAGATAATTTCAGATAATTTCACTTATGAACATCAATGCAAAAGTACTCAATAAAATTCTCAAAAACTGAATTCAAGAACCCATCAAGAATATCATTCACCATGATCAAATAGGCTTCATCCCAGGATGCAGGGATGGTTCAAGATATGAAAATTCATCAATGTAATCCACTATATAAGCAAACTGAAAGAAAAAAAACATAATCGGGCTGCTTTGTCTGGCCTCAGTGGGAGAAGATGTGTCTAATCCTGTAGAGACTTGAAGTACCAGGGTGGGGGGATGCACAGTGGGGGGCCATCCTCTCAGAAGAGAGGGGAAGGGGGATGGAGGGAAGAACTCTTTGAGGGGGCAGACAGGGGCAGTGTTTAGGATGGGAAGGAAGGAAGGAAGGAAGGAAGGAAGGAAGGAAGGAAGGAAGGAAGGAAGAAAGGAAGGAAGGAAGAAAGGAAGAAAGGAAGAAAATTAAGTTTTATAAGGGAAAAAGATGAAAGATACTGTCAATTGTGCCAAAAACTGTAGTTAAGTTTGGTACTAAGAAGTTTTTAAATTCATAAAGACTGTCATCATTATATGTAAATTTCCTTCATACAAATTCTTCCAGTTTTTAAAAAAAATCTAATCTTTTGCATCTTTATACATGACAATTTCAGACCACCAGTGACAGAGCTGTCCCCAGTTTCTGGTCTGCTCCCCTAGCAAGGAGGAGGTAAACCAACAAGGTATCATTCTTTATTTTCAAACTGAACAACAGAAGACATGATGTCATCATAACTCTTGGAAGTGTTTAACATGTAGACAGTAAGTTAGATGGGTACTTGACTAGATTTACTCAGCTTACCAAAAAATAGTTACACTTTAAAATGTTCTGCATAACGCATTGGAGTCAGACAGCACACATTGAACCAGATAATCACACTTCATTCAGAGCAGTCGCTGAGAATCTAGATAGCCTGGGAACATTGCTGACAGAATGGAAAAGTACATAGATACTGAATTCCAGTTTTGGTTCTAAATGCTGCTGTGTCAAGCACATATACTCAAACAAGAGCCACGTAGATTCCCCTTAAAGACTAAATACTTTCATTTCCTTGATCAATCCCTCATGCTTATTTAATGCAAGTAGGGTTGGAAACAACCCTGTATGTTTGTGTGTTGACATGGCTCACTGAATAAACAGAGATTCCTTTTAACAGAAAGGCCCTTTTAGCTGGAAAACCTTAAAGGAGAGCTTAGTTCGAGAGTTAGTTGTGAACTCCTTGAGTACACTGTGAATGACACATAGGGAATGGATCAGAACTGCAGGTTTATGGGGAGAAGAGAAGACACAAGTAAGAAACTCACCATTTACTGTGCTCTTCATGACTCCTCCACTGCAAAATAAAGTTGTAAGAACAAGAGTAAAGAAACAAGTTACCATTGGGTCCTCACCTTCAATTCAATTAAAAGTAAACTGAAGACAACAATAATCTCAAGTCTAGAGTCAGATGTTGTGAGTGTTACTGTATTCCAAGGTTGTGGTTGCAACAGGCATTAAGACCTAGCAGGCTCCTGCTTAGACTCGAAGTCAATCATGAGATTAATTGCAATGCAAGTTCTGAACATCACACAATGGTACCCTTCTGGGTGACTCAATTTAAGTTGCACATGTAAAGGATCATACTTGAACAAAGATGAAAAAGTGTTTAAACGAAGTCTAGAAATACTTGTTACCAGACTCTGCATTTACCCTTCATCTGAAACATTATTTTTTAATTTAGCAATAAGAACTATGAGTATAACGTGTTTTACACATGTTCCATGTTCAAGGTATAAACATCTTTCTTTCATTTTTATCTTCTTTGACAACAAACAGTCTCACAGAATAGATGGAATTAGTTCCATTTTTTTTCAGGCTAAGAGCCTAGTCCTGGGGGAGATTAATTTGTCCATGGAAGAATTAGGAATTGAATCTATGCAATGCAAGCCTTTTATACTTTAAAATAACTTTTCATTAGTGTTTATTGACAGACAAAAACCAGAAAACAGTTATGAGTGAAAAGAAAGTGTATCTTTATACGAGTGAATTTAATTTGTTTAAGAATGGTTATTCACTTAAAAATTCCCCTGAATTAGTTTTCAATTTACATTTCTGAAAAAGAGTGAGCTTCTTAAGGAACTCTTATTTTTCAAACACTTTTCCTTAGGTAGTTCTTTGCACATTCTGGGCACTCGAATGTGTGTGTCAAAGCCAAATGAATCTATGAGCAAGCTGCCTGTTGGGGCTACCACAGCAGCATGGTAGCGGCACCTCCCAGACAAGCTTCCTAAAGACAGCCACACAGTGCCAGAGTTGGATGGTGAAATTTGCCAGCCAGTCCAATTTTGGGGTACAGTGTCATAACAACTTCAAAAGTGTGATTAGAAAATTCGTTGAGACTGAACATTTTAGAAGCATTTGTTCCTGTCTTTCCCACGCATAGAAAAATCCTGGAGCAGCAAATCACAGATAAGGAATTCTCATTCTCTCTCTCTCTCTCTCTCTCTCTCTCTCTCTCTCTCTCTCTCTCTCTCTCCAAATTCATCAAACCAATGAGGTTTAGGTTAGGAAACTGGATTCTTTAGGTAATTCTTATCTAAAGAACATTTAGAAGGTAAAGACATAAATATCCAAATGAGATCCTTGGTGAGCTGTTTCTTTTCATTGATATACTTTTTTCTGATCATTTATATATCTATTATTAAAAACTAAATTGGACCAGAAGGTGCAGCTCAGTGGAAAAATACTTGTCTAGACACAGAGACCTTGGATTTAACTTTCAGAAGTATCAAAGCTTTAAAGTGGTATAATTCATAGCATGCCATACAGTATGTAATTCCTGTACATGTTGAGTAATGTTCACACCAAGGAAAGCATTACTGCATATTCTTTTAAAAAATTATTTTATTTACTTACACTCCACATGTTGCACCCTTTCTCAGTCCACCCTCTAAGAGTTTTTCATACCCATTCCATTTGCCTCTGAGAGAGTAGTCACCCACCCATCCACGTCATCTACCTCCCTCCCTCCCTCCCCACCTCACCACTAACCCCATTTCCCTTCCCTGGGGCATTAAGTCTCTACAGAATTAGGCACATCTTCTCCACTGAGGCCAGACAAGATAGTACTCTGCTACATATATGCCTGGGAGCTGGGGGGCACAGACCTGCCCATGTGTCCTCTTTGGTTGGTAGCTTACTTAGTCTTTGGGAGCTCCCAGGGATCAGGACTAGTTGATACTGTTGGTTTTCCTATGGGGTTGCCAAACCCTTCAGCTCCTTCAATCCTTCCCATAACTCTTCCATAGGGGTCCCAGACCTCAGTTCAATGGATGGCTGTAAGATGCATCTGTCTCAGTCAGCTGCTGTTAGAGCCTCTCAGAGGACAGCCATGCTAGGCTCCTGTCTGCAAGCACAACCTGGCATCAGCAATAGTGTTAGGGTTTGGTCCCTGTCCATGGGATGGATCCCAATTTGGGCTGGTCATTAGATGATGTTTTCTTCAATTTCTGCTCCATTTTTATCCCCGCATTTCTTTTAGACAGGAACCATTCTGGGTCAAAAAATTTGAGGGTAGTTTAGTAATTCCATCCCTCTACTGGGAGGACTGTCTGTCTATCTACTGAAGGTAATCTTTTCAGGTTCTAACTCCTCAGTGTTGGGCAGCTCAGCTAAGGTCATCTCCATTGAGACTTGGGAGCCTCTCACATCCCAGGTCTCTGGGATTTTCTAGAGGTTTCCCTCACTCCTACCCTGCCCCACAGCTATTTCCACACAATCTCCTGGCCCTCTGGCCTTCTCTCCTGTATACCTGATTCTGTCCCCTTTCCCCTTCCCCTCCCCTCTCCCAAACATGTCCCTCCCTCCCTCTGCTTTCCATGATTATTTTGTTCCCCCCTTCTAACTGGAATTGAAGCATTCTTATTTGGGTCTTCCTTCTTGTTAAACTTCTTAGGGTCTGTGTGTTGTGTCATGGGTATTATGTACTTTTTGGCTAATATCTCTACTTATCAGTGAGTCCATTCCATGCATGTCCTTTTGGGTCTGCATTACCTTATATAGGAGGATATTTTTTAGTTCTATTCATTTGCCCACAAAATTCGTGATGTACTGATTTTTAATAGCTGTATAGTATTTCATTGTGTAGATAAACCACATTTTCTGTATCCATTCTTTAATTGAGGGATACCTGAGTTGTTTCCAGATTTTGGAAATTACAATAAGTCAGCTATGAATATGGTGGAGCACATGTCCTTGTGGTATCATGTGTTTAAACTCTAACATTTGTTTGTTAGAAAGTTTTGATCATTATTATTCTTTCACATCCTAGATAATATTTGATCTTTATCTTATCTTCACATCAATGGTACAAAGTGCCCTTGTAGCGTACCTAAAGTTATTGCTTTCTTGGAAAGCTATTCATCTTATACCCTCAACATGTGATTGCGATGGGAACTTCTAATCAGTCATCTTACCTTCTGGTTCAACATGACTAGGTAGCCAGTGTCGATTCAAACTTCTAGATCCTGACACCAGGCAACTTATTTTAGGCATATTTAAGTGAAACATGATTTGGGAAAAAAGATTTCTGATACTAATTAAATAAATCCTGCATGAACAACAAAGCTTAAGATGAATTTACGTGAAACACCTTAGAAAGTACATATTACCTCTTCCATAAAGATGGGTTCTATTGAATTCAAAACAGTGGTCAAGATAAGAGTCTAGGGAGAATAACTGAGATAAACATAAAAGTCTGTGGGAGTCAGGAGTGGCCTGGCCGTACAGATAACAGAGTTCACCCAGGTTATTGTAAAGTACATGTGACATCTTTAATAAGGATGGATTCTATTGAATGAGAATGTTTAAGTTAAATGTCTAGGGAAGAAGAGTCTGAGGTAAACATAAACACATGAGTCTCGGGGGATTCAATTGTGGCTGGACCTACAGATAGCACAGGTCACCAGACTCTTAGTGCCGAGACAAGGTTGGGTGTTTAGCATTCCTGGGTTCCCTAGTGTTTATCCTGAGCATGACTTCTTCTTGCCCTCTACAGTGCTAGACCAGGATAGGCTACATACCCTACATTCTTAGTCATTGCACGTAGTGGAATTTTCCCATAATTGATTAAAAAAATAAAGACGACAAGAAGCCAATCACTGGGTGAGGAGGAGGTGGGCTTTCCGGGTCCAAGAGAGGAAGAGGAAAGGCAGGAGGAGGGCAGGTCCTTTTGTACAGAGGGGAGTAAAGCAGACAAGATGAAGGATGGGGACTGATAGTTCTGGAGGCGGAATTCACCAGGATCTGCCACCAGAAGATTTCTAACATAGAATAGTTGATGAGTTTAGGATAATAGCTTCTGTGCCCAGTGGTTGTGTTATCTGTTGATTCTGAACTCAGATTATCTGGCTTTCCATTTCAGAGCAATTCAACTGAGCTTAAGGGAAAGGTAATTGCAGTGGAGGGTGTGTTTGAGAGAGTGCACCCCACCTAGCCTCAGAAATTTGGGATTGCCGAGTTGGTCTGGCAGCAGCCAGCCATGAGGGTTAGGTGACTGGGAATATGAGTGGTTCCATGGCAAGCAAACTGTGAGAAGTTGGGCAGATGCCACATGGGGTTAGCCATGGGGGCAGGGAGACCGCTGGACCGGAGAGCAGCCGGCAATTGTTAGCATGGATTGTTTTTATAAATAATTACATACTACAATTGTAATTAACCTAGATAGGCAAATCATGATTCAAGACAACCAGATATCTTTCATGGAATTCTTTTGTAAACTAGAATCAGAAGTGAATAATTATGATTCTTGCTAGTTGAGATCATGTAACTACTCATAAACCCAAGCTTTTAGTACACTGGGGCCTGGCAATAGTTATGTCATTGAGATTTACTGTAGGCTTAAGATGATAAAGGCATCCTGGAATAATAGGTATATATGTGGGACAGGCACACACACACACACACACACACACACACACACACACCACATATATACCACACTAGACCAAGAGAAACAGAAAGAGATACCAACTGCTTCCAAAGGTTTGCTTTCAGTAGCTAGTATATAGCCAGTTTTTAGAGATGAGTCAAGTTAGATCTTTCACATTGAACCTAAATTATCCTGACTAATAGTCAAAACTGTACGTATTAAATAAACAGTCTGTAATAACCTGCCTTCCAGCTTCCATTCCCCTTGACATCTGTCCTGAAGGGAAAAGGGAATTGCTGAAGCTGTTTTGACAAATACATAATAATTACAGCATTCAACAAATTTAGTATGCTTCTTTGGGGCCAGGATATATTTGGGTGAGAAATGTTTTAACTGAGCGCTTTCAGCCTGGGATTTAAAGGTGTAGTGCCCCAAGGGGAGTTCAAAATTTGAATCTCGGAGAAGCACATAATTTTGCAAAGAAGAGAGGGTAAGTGTGGCAGACACAGACACTTTTAAAAGCATGCATGTGTATGGGGAAAAATAACTTCTGTAAAATTTGTTTCACAAATTTTGATCACAAGGTACTAGTGTGGAGTTGGGTAATAGTGACACATTAGGCAGAGTCCTGACTTCTGAAAGCCTTAAATGTTGTGCTAAGTAGTTAGAAATTTATTCTGTATGCTATGAGAAGCCATCTGCAGCTCTCAGCCATGAATCAGATTTATGCATATGTGTACATACATGTACATCATGAACACCCAGAGCAAGTTTGATTGCCCATACATAAGGTCAAGCAATTCTGAAGACGTTCAAGGTCAGTCTCTACTTATCTTCCTACACATTTTATGCAGATTAGCTCATCAGCTCATTTTATGCAGATCAGGTCATCCAATTTTCCTCTTTATTTCTAGAAACATTCTATGTAGCATAATATTTGTATATGTAAATGAGACCACTGTATTATTTACATTAACATGTCATGGGTAGTGTAGTTAAAAACTATTGGTTCCTAGCCTATCCTGTATAATTTTGAAATCTTGCTAATGGTATATATTTGCTATGATATTGCCCAGTCACGTGTGGATCTATTTCAGGTTTTTGAGACACCCCCATATGGATTTTCACAGGGGTTCACTAGCTTCCATTCCTATATGGTGTGTGTGAGGGTTCTCTACATCCATATCCTGAACTACATTCACTGGTAGACACTTACATTCTGACTTGGCAACATAGGATCCCAGTGTGATCTACACTGAAAATTCTTTGAAAACTACTGAGGCTGAATACATTTTCTTATGTTTATTAACTACTTGTATTTCATCTTTTCAGAATTGTTCATTGGATCATTTATTGATTGGGTTGTTTGATTGCATGTTGTTTAGATCTTTTACTTCTTTGTATATTTTGGTTACTAATTTTCAGTCAGATTGCATAGTTTTTCCCCCATTTTGTAGACTGTTTTTGTTGTTGTTGTTGTTGTTGTTGTTGTTTTACTTGATTAACTGTTTCTTTTGCTCTAGTTGTCAATTGTTATGTCCAGAATTACTAGAGTCCCATGGAAAAAAGCCCTTGAAATCTTTTACCCTTTCTCTCTCTCTTTCTCTCTCTTCTTTCTTTCTTTCTTTCTTTCTTTCTTTCTTTCTTTCTTTCTTTCTTTCTTTCTTTTTCTTTCCTTTTGAATATCTACATATTTAATCATGTTGAAGAATACTTCCCTAAATTCAGATTATAGAAGAATTTACAAATGGTTTTATGATGCATATGCAGTTCCTTTTTTAACCCTTGATTTAAATATCTGATCCATTGGGAATGTTTGGTGACTTGTGATGTAAGAGACAGAGCCAGTTTTATCTTTCTCCATATGGATATCCATTTATAAGGTTTATTTAAAAGTCCATCTTCCACCCACTGATTTCAAATGCCTCCCATCTTGCACACTGAATTTCCACCTACAATTGCATCTGCTTCTTTATTTTCTACTGTTTCCATTGGTTTATATTAACATCCACATGCTAATAACAAAGTGTTTGAATTATGTTTTATGGTGCTTCAAATATTTTTTGACCTGGCCTTTTTTCCTTTTTTATTTTTTTATTTTTTTATTTTTTTTTGCTGTTGCTCTTCAGGGTTCATTTAAGTATTCTTATTACTTTTCAAAGTATCTAATGAATTTTCCTGGGCAAGCGTTTTATTAGTAGAAGAGAAGACTTACTGACATTTTATCAGAGTCAAGATAAATTTATAAATATAATAAGTAGTTATGCTATTATTTTTCTCTCCCTCTTTATGGTCCATCTTCCCATTAATTTATGCCTAGTTCTTTCTAAGCCATTTTCTGGATTTCTTTTTTTGCATAAATAATGAAGAATTCTTGGTAAGTTTATTCCAAAGTGCTTATTTTTCCTGTTTTCTTCTTGAGTGACAAGATTCATATATTCTTGCATTACGTATTTTCTCTAGTTTTTTGTATGTGTGTATATATTTTAATACATTCTGTTGTTTAAGCATAAAATATATGCTTGCATAATGGATCTTATATCCTCATTTAAACACTGATAATTTTATCTTGTAATTTTGTTATATTTTTAAGGTTCCTTTGATTTTTCCACATATACAATAATATTTTCTCTTTATGTATAGTTTATCACATTGTTTCTTATTATTCTAGGATAAGGGTTACTGTTTTGTGTCTAATAATTGTGTTGGTTAATATAATTAGTTATATATAGTATAAAAAGTTGATATTGAACCAATTTGTAACAACTGTTACAAATTATAGCAATCTAGATGACAGATTGTTCTAGTGAAAAACTAAAGTAGGAATGCTTGTAATGTCTCCTCTTTATGTTAAAATCCCTGGATAATCTGCATCCACAGACAGTGGTGCCTCATGGCCATATAGCCAGGTCCCATCAAAATGGGCAATATACTTGCTCAATTAAGAGATAAATGAAATCTGAATGAATGAGTGAGTGAATGCCTGGATAGAAATAAACTATAAGAAACAACCCCAGTTAACTTTATCAAGGAGGCTATAGATATTGAATAATTGTGAAAGATTAGAAAGTCAAAATTAGGTGGAACTGCTGCCATTCACTTAAATTGACAATTTAAGAAAAAACAAATATTTAAGATTTGGCTACTTTTTCTTGAGGTTTCCTATAAGATATTTTTGTGGAGACAATTGGGATGCATGCGCCTGTTTTCAAAGAAGGAGCCTAAAGATACATTTTTTTTTTTTTACTTTCTCCAGATATTATTGTAGCTATATCACAAGGACTGAGTCATTCTAACTTACACATAACAAGACAGTAGGGATGATTGTCATTCTTCCAGTACAGGATAAACATCAATGACAATAGAACTAAGTAATATAGCAAGTTATATAACATGTCAAGACTTTCTACGTTCTAAGTGGTGCCACCAGTCCTCAGACTCAGGTATTCTGCCAAAGCCTGTGCCAAGTGATGCCAGACAGACTTCTAATATTAAGAGAGCAGCCAGAAAGAGTTCATCATAGTTGAAACATTGGGATGTATTGAACTATTTCTTGTATTATTATCTGTAGAGAGCAATCATGAAAAGTAACTGAAGCCAAATAACTTAGAAGGTTGCCTGAAGAGAAAGAAGCTGAGCAAAGGTGGCAGAGAGCTAGGGGGAAACCACAGAGAACATCCGGGACAGATGCCAGCTGCTCTCAGAACTAGAGAAATTCAGTCAGCGTTTTACTTTTTTTATTTTTCTTAAATGTGTGTGTGTAAATGTACTGTCAGTTCTCAGTTCTCATTTTTAAAATGTCTTACCTTTAGCCCTTTCTGAGTTCCCCCTCCTAGAAAGAAATAGAACATAAGAAGAAACAAAAGAAAGAAAACTTATGTGGTATAGAATATTATAGTATTTCTATAGCTACACCAAAGTATAAAAAAAGTTTTTATTAGCACTTTAACTTAGCACACAAAGAAATATGTTTCATTATGATAGTGTCTTCATACATATTTTTCCCTTAAAATATGGAGCAGTTCACAAGTTAACATGTGATCTCTGTGGAGGGAAGGGGAAGGTGGATCTTTACTGTATCATTTTATATTTAGTGCATGAGCTACTGAAGCAAGCACAGGAGATAACATTTATCAAGCACAAGAATTCTTTCAATAGAATAAAGAAATATTTATATATTGGCCAAGGAAATTTATAAGGAATAAGTTCACATTTTTATAAACCTATATCACTACCATATATTTAAAATAACTGGTCAAATGGAAGCATTTTGCAATTCAAGAAAACAAGTTTGTCTAATTAGAATAATAATCTCCCTGACTCTAGAGGCTTTGCAGGAGTGGCTTCTATGTCACACTTTTCATAGGTAGGTGGCAGAGAGGTGAGAGGCTATGTCTTAGCTTAGTGCTCTGATCCATTAAGAACATCCGAATGATTAGTGACTTTATAAGCCCTGAAAAAAGCAAACCTGAGATGACCACCATGCCAGGGCCAGGCAGGTCAGCATGGGCTCCCAGGACAGGAGCAAGCTGAAGCCTAGAAGAACTCTGGCTGGGACCTTGGGCCCCAGGGCCTGGGGTAGGAGTGAGGCTGAGACAGGTGACCCTAGCAAGGCACCACTCCTGCAGGCCAGAGGAGGAGTAAGCCAGAGATGACCACCAGACAGGTGCAATGGAGTCCTGACAAGGACCTAGCCTGGACCATAGGATCCAGCAGACTCTCCTATCTGACCAGTGCAGAAGACAGATGGATCATGGAGAATGACAGTTGACTATCAAAAACTAAATCAGGTAGTAACTCCAATTGCAGCTGCTGTACCAGATGTAATTTTGTTACTTGAGCAAATTAACACATCTCCTGGAACCTGGTATGTGGCTATTGATCTGGCAAAGGCTTTCTTCTCAGTACCTATCCATAAGGACCACCAGAAGCAATTTGCTTTCAGTTGGCAAGGCCAGCAGCACACCTTCACAGTTTTGTCTCAAGGATATATTAACTCTCCTGCCCTGTGTCATAACTTAGTTAGAAGGGATCTTGATCATTTGNCTCTTCCACAAAATATCACATTGGTACACTATATTGATGACATTATGCTGATTGGACCAAGTGAGCATGCAGTAGCAGCCACTGTGGACTCATATTCATATTCATATCAGAGGATGGGAAATAAATCCAACCAAAATTCAAGGACCATCTACCTCAGAAATTCTTAGGAATTCAGTGGTGTGGGGCATGCAAAGATATTCCTTCTAAGGTGAAAGATAAGTTATTGTACCTGGCCCCTTCTACAACCAAGAAAGAAGGACAAAGTTTAGTGGGTCTATTTGGATTCTGGAGACAGCACATCAGTCTGTTACTTAGTGTTCTTGGATGTGTAACTTAGGACTATTTACCTACTGATTCGGAAAGGTGCTAGCTTTGTGTGGGGAACATGAAAAGGCCCTTCAACAGGTCCAGGCTGCTGTGCAGGCTGCTCTACCACTTGGACCATATGATCCAGCAGACCCAATGGTACTTGAGATGTCGGTGGCAGATAGAGATGCTATTTGGAGCCTCTGGCAGGCCCCTGTAGGTGAAACACAGAAGAGACCTTTGGGATTTTGAAGCAAAGCTCTATCATCTTCAGACAACTATTCTCCCTTTGAAAAACAGCTCTAGGCCTGCTATTGGGCCTTAGTGGAAACATTTGACAACAAGACAGCAAGTTACTATGCGATCTGAACTACCCATCATGAGCTGGGTACTATTAGACCCTGCACGTCATAAAGTAGAACATGCACAGCAGCAGTCTATTATCAAACGGAAGTGGTATATACATGTTCGGGCCAGAGCAGGTCCTGAAGGCATGAGCAAGTTACATGAAGAAGTTGCTCAAATGCCTATGGTTTCTACTTCTGTTACAATGCCATCTGCTGCCAAGCATGCACCTATGGCCCCATGGGGTGTTCCCTATGATCAGCTGACTGAAGAGGAGAAGACTAGGGCCTGGTTTACTGATGGCTCTGCACGTTATACAGGCACCACCCAGAAGTGGACAGCTGCAGCATTACAACCCCTTTCTGGGACAACCCTGAAAGACACAGGTGAAGGGAAATCTTCACAGTGGGNAGAANTTCGGGCAGTACACATGGTATTACAGTTTGTTTGGAAGAAGAAATGGCCAGATGTACGATTACTCAACTGACTCATGGACTGTAGCCAATGGGTTGGCTGACTGGTCAGAGACTTGGGAAGATCACGATTGGAAAATTGATGAGAAAGACTTGTGGGGAAGAAGTATGTGGATAAATCTCTCCAAATGGGTAAAGGATCTGAAAATATTTGTGTCCTGTATAAAAGATCACCAAAAGGTGACTTCAGCTAAGGAGGAGTTCAGTAATCAAGTGGATAAGATGACCCATTCTATGGATGGATAGTCAGCTTCTTTCCCCAGGCATCCCTGCCATTGCTCAATGGGCACATGAACAAAGTGGCCATGGTGGTGGAGATAGAAGTTATGCTTGGGCTCAGCAACACGGACTTCCACTCACTAAGGTTGACCTAGCTACAGCTGCTGCTGAATGCCAGATCTGCCNACAGCAGAAACCAACACTGAGCCCCAGATATGGCACCATTCCTGGAGGTGACCAGCCAGCAACCTGGTGGCAGGTTGACTACATTGGACCACTTCCTCCGTAGAAAGGACAGCGTTTTGTCTTTCCTGCACATAATGCTTCTGCCAAAACCACCATCCGTGGACTCACAGAATGCCTTATCTATCGTCATGGTATTCCACACAGTATTGCTTCTGACCAAGGAACTCATTTCATAGCCAAAGAAGTGTGACACTGGGACCATGATCATGAAATTAATTCATTGGTCTTACCATGTTCCCCATCATCCTGAAGCAGCTGGTCTGATAGAAAGATGGAATGACATTTTGAAGACACAGTTACAGTGACAATTAGGTGGCAAGAGCATGGAGAGCTGGGGCAGAGTTCTTCAGTGTTTGATATATGGTACAGTTTCCCCCATAGCCAGGATCCATGGGTCCAGGAATCAAGGTGTGGAAAAGGGAATTGTTCTACACACTATCACTCCTAATGACCCTTTAGGAAAATTTTTGCTTGCTGTCCCAATAACTCTAGGTTCTTCTGGCCTAGAAGTTTTGATTCCAGAGAGAGGAGTGCTTGTACCAGGAACCACAACAAATATTCTATTGAACTGGAAGCACAGGCTTCCCCCTGGTCATTTTGTGCTTCCAATGCCCTTAGACCAACAGGCTAAGAAAGGAATAACTGTTAGGAGGGTGATAGATCCAGATTACCGTGGGGAAATTGGATTACCTCTCCACAATGGAGGTAAGCAAGATTATATCTGGAGTGCAGGAGATCCCTTAGGGTGTCTCTTAGTACTACCATGTCCTGTGATTAAAGTCAGTGAAAAACTACAACAGCCTAATACAAGCAAGACAACAAAGAATGCAGATTCATCAGGAATGAAGGTATGGGTCAATTCTTCAGGAAAAGAGCCAAGACCTGATGAAGTGCTTGCAGAGGATGAAGGAAATACAGAATGGGTAGTAGAGGAAGATAGTTATAAATACCAATTAAGGTCACATATCCAGTTGCAGAAACAAGAATTATAAAGTAATATGAATGCTTTTGTCTTATTTTGCTAAAGAATACGTTTGTCTTTCTTCCAATTTCTTTAACATCAATTGGTATTTAAATTGAGATACTAAAAGAATGTTCCCAAGGGCCATTGCCCCATTGTAAATTTAAAATTGTGTTTGCCATTGTACGAGGAATAATTATATCATGTTAGGTGTACCTTGTTATTGTTTCATGTGGACATGAGATATTATTTGTGTCAAGTGGACAAGGAGTGGATTGTAGTGGCTATTCTTTGTTGTCAACTTGACTACATCTGGATGGAACTACAATCCAGAATTGGAAGGCTCACCAGTGATCTTAATCTGGAGGCTGGGAGATAGAAGTTTCTGACCTTGATCTTGGCATGGAGATCTTGAGGCATAGTGGCTATGAATGCCAGAAAATTAAGACCAGTAGATCTCCCTGTTCAAGGTGATCTGGGATTAAAGGTGTGGTGGCACACCCTTTTCTTTCTCTCTTTCTCTCTCTCTCTCTTTCTCTCCTTCGACTGCTTGCTGTGTGGGACTGGGCAACTGCTAGATCCTTGGACTTCCATTCACAGCTGTTGCTGACCATTGTTGGGAGTTGGACTGAAGACTGTTAAGTCATCAACACATTCATTTACTATATAGAGACCACCCGTAAGTTCTGTGACTCAAGAGAACCCTGACTAATGCAGACCTAGCCTGAGATGAACAGGAGCCTGACACCACACAGGACTGAATGTGCATACTATGCCCAAGATGACCCATGCCCCCTGTCATAATGCATGAGTGTGGCATACCATTTCTGAGTCCACTCCAAGGATAACACCAGGCTCTCAGGGTGTGGGTGAGGTAGCCCCAAGTGTGGGAGCATGGCATCAGTGTGGGAGAGGGAGAAATACCCTCCCTGACCCTTACCCTTTGCCACCTATGGCAGGTGGAAGAGCTTACCCTGAGGTCATGGGAGCAGGAGAGTTGGCCCTGCTGCTCCTCACATGATGCAGCACTGAGGTGAGCAGGCTCTGCCCATCACCTGGGCAGCACAGTAGAGCAGGCCTTGAATGTGAGGATTGCTGGTGAGCCAACCCGAAATGTATAAAAGCTAGAGACTGTGGGGGTTGACCAGGTCAGATGCCTCTCAGGCTCAGGTCCAGGGCTTTGTATTGGCTCACCCCAACTTCTACCCCATCAATGAACTGATGGAGTACGTGAAGGAGCCAGACCTACAGATCTAAAACTATAGGATCTTTATGACAGGCAACAACAGGGTGGGTGTCTGAGAGAAGTCTCAGTGAGGTTAGATAGATAGTACTGAGAAAATAGAGCTGTAGAAATGAGAGGCCTCATACCAGACCAAAGAGTCATCGCAATGAACATTTGCAAGCAAAGAAGTGTAGACAAAAGCATACACTGTACCACACACTATGACACACTACAGTTTCCATAATAAGATTTTTTTTTTTCCTCTGTTGAGGGAGGAGGTTGCAATGGTGGAGGGTACATACAAGGGGAGGGGGAAATGAGTGGGATTGGAGTACATGATGTAAAATTCACAAAGAATCAATAAAAACCTAAAGAAGAATAAAAATGTCTAGCAGATTCTGAAATTGAACTTTTATAATTGAACTATGATTTTAATAGTTTGGCTTTTTTTTTCCATTATTTTACTTTCTGAATTTAAATGTCCACACATGGGCTAAGTAACCAGCATACTGATCAAATGAACAGACAAGATGTCAGAGTTATTTTGTAAACGCAATATTAGTGATGGGTAAGATGGCTTAGCAAGTAAATGTGCCTGTTGCCAAGCTAGATGACCCAAGTTCACCTGGAATTACATCCCTGTGGTCTACATCACAGGAGAAAACTGACACATAACTTATCTTCTGAGTTCCACAGGTAGGCCACGGTAAGTGAACCCACCTCTACCCACCTCCACACAACACAAGCACAAATGTAATAAAACTTAATTTAGTACAAGTAGTGCAATATGCTGTAAACATCTTTTCTTGTAATTGGCACGTCATTCTCTTCTGAGTAAGATACTTCCCAGATCAGGGATGCTGGCCATTTGACTTTTGTTGAACAATTTTGAATGCAACAGGGCCATTCATCTTCACAGTCATCTAATGTAATTTGTTGCCTAGTGTTGGGATTCCACTTTGCATTTTATGGAGTTGATAAGATTCCAGATTATTATGAGACTCATCCATCTTATAAACAGAGGATTGCATTAATTCTTCCAGCTTTATGACAAACCCAAAGAAAGATAACAGAAAAACCTGTCATCAAATAACAAATCCCTCAAGAGATGGAAGGATGAAGAGGATAGATCAGTAAAATGTTGTTTCTGGAACTTGTCATTCATTCTAAATGATCCTATAACCAGTTTTGTTTTAGAAAGGATATTTTGCATATGGTAGCCTCTGCCATCTAGTGGCTGACTTGGTTACTACATGCAAACTCAAACTTTTTTTTTTTTCTCCCAGAAACTTGCTCTAAATTAGGCTGGCTTTGAACTCAGGGTTCAGGGATTAGATTTGTTTACCACGCCTCCTCGGTGTTGGGATTGAAGGAGTGCTATAAATGAAATATTTTTATGTCCAAAAAATTAACATGAGCAGGACAGAGTTAGTCATTGTACTTCATTTCCTTTTTCTTTTCCTTTTTCCTGCAGCTGCACATGATGGGCGGGGGGGGGGGGCGGCATTATAGATTTTTATTTAACCAGCTTTTAGGTGCAGTGACAAATTTGATCTAATAATAATTCATTCCTTTTGAGCAGCTGTCTTCCAATATGGGGGAAAGAAAAGTCAGAAAGGAAAGTAGGTCACTTATTAGGTCATCTTTTCTAACCTTAAGAGGCACTTGTGAGCTAAAAGCATAAACATTTGTGATTCCTGGTCTGATCTCTCCTTTGAGACTGCCTGCACACCCTTACAACTTTAATATCAGCTGCGTCTCAGTTTCTCACTTCATCACTTAGGCATCGTCTCCACTTTGTCCTTGCTGGTCTTGCAAAATCTAATAAACAACTAGCTCTTGTCAGCTTTGTCTTTGCCTCACACCTGAACCTCTACCATTTCTCTGAGCACACACAATGGTAAAGTAAGTCAACATGATCCCTGCTCAGGCCCTCTGCTTCTTGCCCTCTGCTTCTTCCACACAGTAGTTAGAGTGACTGTATTAGTTTCTTTTCTGTTGTGATAAAATAGCCTTGGAAAAGCAAATAAGAGAGGAAGGGCTTATTGGATTATAGATTCAAAGAGAACTTATCCATCAAGGCAGGGTGATGTGGCAGCCAAGCGTGAAGCCCACTTAGCACACTGCATCAGCAGTCTGGAAGCAGAGGTGACAGAGATGGAAACAGGCTATAACACTCAAAGCTTGCCTCAGTGACAGTAGTCTTCCTCCAGCAAGGCTCCATCTCCTAAAGGTTCCATAACCTTCCCAGCCAGCACCATCAGCTGTGAATCAAGTGTTCAAACACATGAGCCCCCTGGGGGACCTTCTCATTCTAGCCACAACACTGATGAAAGATGAGGAAATGTCATGGCCTTCTATGGAACTCTTTTCAATGGCTCGTTAGATCATACTGAATACTAGGCTTGTTACTATTGTCTGAAAAGGTTTTAGAGGATAAGATCATGCTTACATCTTGCTGCAAGGGCATGTTACACTTTATCTAGTGTCCTGAACTCCAGGTCACCCTTTGCCAGAACATTCTGAGCTCAGTTTCATTCTAGTCTTTGCGTTAACCTGCCTGAAGTCCGGATTGACAGCATCTTTAATCTGTTCTCACATAAACTCAAGACTTCCCAGTATGTAATTAGTTAATAAGTATTGTGAAAGGAAGGCTATAGGGGTGGTAGATGGGGACTCTCTGTCAGTGATTACTCATGTTTAATAATCATTATCTAAAACATTACATTAAGGATAAATGGATTCTGCAAGTGTGTGTAGTCTATACTTGAAAAATAGCTCATTTTCCTATGTAATTGAATATCACTTTTGATGATGAATGAACAGAATTCAAATTATAAAAAAATTTCTTCTTATGCTCTTTTTGAAAATTTAAAAATAAAGTTGATATTTTAAAAGGATACCTCAGGCTGCCCTCAAGATCATTGTCACTGAGCACTGGCCTCTCTGGTGAGGCTACAGGTGTATGGCGCTGTCCTCAAATTCTTAAACCTTTGACTTTGATCTGCTTGGCTAGAAAGGTGTATGTGTAAATATATATTTAATTCTCTCTCATAATAAACTCAGAAGTAAAACAAAATGCTATTCCCATTAAGCTTTGTTGGTGGATGACTGATTCCTGTGTAAAAATCCAAGTGACATTTTACTGCTTTTGTTGATAAATATGACATTGTGTTTTGCCTATCACACATGAAAATAGGTGAAATCTTCAAGTACAACAAAACAATATTGTACCTCAACAAGACTAGCCCTGCTCTACAAGATGCACAGTAAATACACTCTGAGTGAATTTACATGAACATTTCACTTGTAGTTGACAACAAACAGACTGAGTGAAATATCTCTTGAAATAGATACACTTAAAGAATGGGAGCACATATGAGAAATAAATGCAGATGGACATGTTCGACTTACTTATTTTTTATATAACAACCTCAGAGCTAGTATGTCACATTAAATTAAGCATTTTAGGGTTGGTTCTTCCTTTTGAGTTAATTTGAACAAAGACATATTTCAAATAAGATACCTTTCCTGCCTTTAGAGGCTTAGAACTTAGAGTGAGTACTAACAAATAAATGTTATCTCAAAAACTATAATACAGTAATATATACAGAATATAAAAGAATATGGGTAAAGTATCTTGGATAAATAGGACTGTAAGGGTTAGATGTGGGGAATGTTACAAGGGAAACAGATACAATACATGTTCTGAAAATATGCATGCAAGTAGCTTCATATAGATGGAACAAGCAAGGAGTATTTGTGCATATGAATCTATGTGTATATGCACATAAACTATATTATATATGTTGATATATTGATATAATTATAATATCAAAAAATAATGAAAAGGGATAGACAAAAAGATAGGTACGCATCTATGGTAGGTGTGCATCTATGGAGGGTTGGGAGGGACAGGTTAGTGCTAAGAAATAATGTTCTGTTTGTTTGTTTGTTTGTTTGTTTGTTTGTTTGTTGAGACAGGGTTTTTCTGTGTATCCCTGGCTGTCCTGGAACTCACTCTGTAGACCAGGCTGTCCTCAAACTCAGAAATCCGCCTGCCTCTGCCTCCCAAGTGCTGGGATTAAAGGTGTGTGCCACCACCACCCGGCCAGAAATGATGTTCTTAATGCAGACAACAACCAAGCTATATCAGCTGTGAAGCATCACATTTAAACAAAACCCTGTCAGCTACAAGGTGTCATCAGAAGCTTGGAAGCAAGTGAGGTGCAATTCCTCAAACTGTCTTCATGTAAATTTCTCAGGGAATCTTTGAAACTGTGAATTCTGATGCAGTGTATCCAGTGAAGGCCTCGACTGGAGGCAAGATTCCTAGTGAAGCTGTATTTACTGGGAGATAGTCACACTGAACAGCAACAGTTTAGGAAGTTTCCTTTTGGAAGAACCTGATAGGTTCAGACTAGGAAAACTGTTGTAACATCCAAGGTGTAAATTGTTGATGACCCAGGTCAAAGCTGTGGTAGGCAATGAACATGTTTGGGAAACACAGTTTAGGAACTTTCTCCTACCCTGTGATATTTTTAATGAAAAAAATGTAAAAAAAAAGTTAAAAGATTTGTGGTGAGTATCCACATATCTGCCACCTAAATTCCCCATTCTTATGCTTGCTTTATCACTTATTTATTTGATATCTTTTCTATCCATTTATCTGTTTATTTTTGGATGCATTTCAATATAAGGAGACTATAAATTTACCTTAATAAAGAAAATCAAAATTGAGAATCTGATGAGAGTCGATTGTTTCAAGGCTTATGATTGATGAACAGCATAGATGAGGAAGTTTATGAGATGTACAGGGAGATGCTGTGCCACCAAATGACAGGTGTCAGCTTGATAAATGCCCTGTTCATATACACAAGTGACATCAACAGGTCTTGCTAGATCTCACTTGGCAGTACAGACTAGGAATCACTGACTGGCAGTTATAAATGAGAGACTGTTCCAATACAGAGAATAGAAAAGAAGACTAGAGCATAAAAATGACATGTGTTTATAAACTAGGCAAAAATCAAATATAGTAAAAGAAAACATAAAAGAGCAAAGCACAAGATGCAGAGGAAGATGGTTAAAAAAACCACTCCCTTGTAAATACTTTGCAACGAAATGAGTTGAGAATATTTCAGGGATAACATGGCTTAAAAGATGCTAGCCTTGTAAACTTGTAAAGTACTTGGCAAAACTTTAGGATACTTAGGGTGTAATGTATAATGGATCTCATTGTGTTTTATATATGCTGTGTTTTATATATTTATGAATGCTGACATTGAACTATTGGCAGTCAATCTTCTCATAACATCAAATAACCTATATAACAATGAGAGAAAAGAACCATTCAGAGATTACAGAAATCATTTTCTTCAGTATTATAAAATATGAAAACGACTCCTTCCTTGTCCTGGGGTGGAGATAAGGACTAACCCACATCTACTCTGTCACCCCCCACAGGCAGGAAGCTTTGTTCACTTAAAAGAGTATTAACCAAAGGTTTGTGTTTGTGATGTAGTGAAATTCACTCCTAATTACCTTTAGGGAATTCATTATGGTAAGTGTACATTTTTTAATTTAAATTTAAAAATTAATTTGGTCATTAAATTATCCCTAAGATGTTATATCTCTTATTTATATTTTATGGCTCTTTAAAACAGCAATACCTGAAGAGGTAGAAAATATCAGAGAAAATCATGGAAATTGAGAGGAAAAGGATTGAATAAGATGAGCAAAACACCAAAGGGAAAAAGAAAAATAGCATTTCTGAATGGGACTTTAATATAAACTCTTTTTTTTTATCTTGTACACAAATCTATAATTTTAATGCTTTTCTCAACCATGATGAAAATTTGCAATTTGGTAATATAAACTCTTAAAAACAAACCAAAACCAACCAACCTACCAAACAAACAAAAAACCAAAAAAAAAAAAAAAACAGTAAGACAAAATAAAACTACCAAAACACAACAATGTGAATATCTGTATCTAGTTATCAAAGATAATTCATTAAAAGATTTGGTTCACAGATTTTAGCTTATTTATTATATGTTTAAAATTACCAAGGGAAAAACCAGATAAAAGTTTTATTGTTTAGTAATTTCATACACACACACACACACACACACACACAAATTGTGTTTCGATCAAATCCACTCCTCATTCCCTGTCAAGTAGTTTCTTTTGTATTATACTTCCCAATCCTTCCTACCAACTTCATGGGCCTTTTTTGTTTTGTTTTGTTTTAAATCAAACTCACTGAGTCCTCTGAGTGCTGCGTGTATATACATGGGTGGAGGACTTTTCTTTAGGAGAAAAGTGATTAGAAACCAGGCTGTAATGAACTCCACTATTTACTATGTTTTCAAATTAATATATCCCGTTCCTTCACAAACACACACGTAACACTTTTATTGATTCTCCAGGAGCTTCATATCATGTACCCCATAACTCCCTTCCCAATCCTTTCTTATCTGCCTCTGCTCTACAACACTCTCCAGAAGAAGTAGACTATAAGATGCATAGAAAAATGAAGGAAAGTCCCCTTTGTGTTAACTCTACACACACTGGTGCATGGTCGAACACTCAGTGGCCTGCCCCTTAAATAGAACTGAGTCCTTCCCCTCCCACACCTCAACCAGAAGCCATTGATTGCTGAGACCTACTTTTCAGTGCCTGTCATACTTTTGAAGCATTCTCTTCAGTGGCTTCCTGTCTAGTCACTTACTTTTGAAGGGATGGTGGATGAGGCACTAGGGTTTGTCACAGAAGATTTCCATGTCCTTCCCTCTCAACTGTGTGTGTCTGCAGTCATGAACATAGCAAAGGTGGCCTCGTTGCTCTTTTCTTAAATCAAATGCATTTCTAAATGGTCCTTCTGGCTCAGATGATAACATACATTAAGAGTATTTTCTTGCATATAATCCACAATGAGAGCATGGGCCTCTACACAGTTTATGGTGACAGCACAGACCACAAGCACAGCCTCCTGCTGCAGTAGAACCACAACACAGACAAGGCCTTTGGAAGCTGGCCAGACCACAAATGTCAACATGGTCTCTGGTGGCAGCAGAGGCCACCCACATAAACATGGCCCCATTGGTAGCACAGACCATGTACTACCATGGTTTGGAGGGTGCAGCGCAGACCGTGCAGAGCATCCACATGCCCTTCAGTGGTAACATAGCTGTCATTGACATCAACGCAGACGACTCCCTCCTACAGTAGGGCCTCAGACTCTGAGGTGGCTCTCAGTGACAGCTAGGACCTGGACATCATCACCATGGCCTCAGGTTGCAGGGCAGGTCACCCATAACTGCATAGCCCTCAGTGGTAACACATGCCATAGAAATCAACCCAGTCTCGTGTAGAGCACAGATTGGAGGAATATAGGTGGTCATGGATTGGCTAGCTTGCCTGGATGGCTACTGACTTTTGTGCCTCCTGTGCCTAGATCTGGGGCAGGGAGACAGATGGTGCATCTTCTTAAATCAAATATGTTTTAAAAGGGTCGTTCTGGTTAAGATGATAACTTATATATTAAGACTATTTTCTTGCATATAAAGGCTCATTCTGGTCAGATCTCATTTGTCTCTAAAGCCTCATTTTGATTTATTTTCTTTTTTTGACATTTATTTATTTATTTATTTACACTCCAGATTTTGTCCCCCTTCCCCATATCCCCCTCTAACCTTTGACTCTTCCACACATCCCATATCTTGTCCCCACACCCTGTCTCCATGAGGATGTCCCCACTACCCACCACCCACCCAACCAGACCTCTAAACTCCCTGGGGTCTCCAATCTTTTGAGGGTTAGTTGCATCCTCTCTGACTGAACCCAGACCTGACATTCCTCTGCTGTATATGTATTGGGGACCTCATATCAGCTCGTGTGTGCTGCCTGGTTGGTGGCTCAGTGTTTGAGAGATCTCGGGGGTCCAGGGTAACTGAGACTGCTGGTCCTCCTATAGGGTCACCCTCCTCCTCAGCTTCTTCCAGCCTTTCCCTAATTCACCACAGGGGTCAGCAGCTTCTGTCCATTGGTTGGGTGCAAATATCTGCATCTGACTCTTTCAGCTGCTTGTTGGGTTTTTTGGAGGGTAGACATGATGGGTCTCTTTTTGTGAGTGCTCCATAGCCTCAGTAATGTTGGGCCTTGGGACATCCCATTGAACTGGATCCCACTTTGGGCCTGTTGCTGGACTTTCCTCAGGCTCCTCAACATTTCCATCCCTGCAGTTATTTCAGATAGGAACTATTATGGGTCAGAGATTTAACTGTGGGATAGCAATCCCCCCTCTCACTTGATGCCCTGTCTTCATGCTGGAGGTGGACTCAATACATTCCCTCTCCCTGTAGTCTGTCTTTTTATCTAAGGTCCCTCCCTTTGAGTTCTGAGAGTCTCTCGCCTCCCAGATCTCTGGTACATTCTGGAGGGTGCTCCCCAACCTCCTACCTCCCAAGGATTCCTGTTTCCATTCTTTCTGCTGACCTTCATGGCTTCAGTCCTTTTCTGTCACCTAATATGAGATCAGGTTTCCCTCTCCCTCTACATCACCCCCCAGTCCACTTTCCCTCCCAGATCCCTCCATCCATCCCCACTTGTGACTGCTTCCTTCTCTTTCCCAAGTGGGACTGAGGTGTCCTTACTTGGACACTTCAGCTTGTTGACCTTTTTTGAGTTCTGTGGACTGTATCTTGGGTATGCTGCACTTGTTGTTGTTGTTGTTGTTGTTGTTGTTGTTGTTGTTGTTGTTTTGGCTAATCCAGTTATTAGTGAGTACACACCATGCATGTCCTTTTGGATCTGAGTTACTTCACTCAGTATGATATTTTCTAGTTCCATNCATTTGCCTGTAAAACTCAGGATGTCCTCATTTTTAATAACTGAGTAGTATTCCATTGTATAAATAAACCACATTTTCTGTATCTATTCTTCTGTTGTGGAACATCTGGGTTGTTTCTAGTTTCTAGCTATCACAAATAAAGCCACTATGAACATAGTGGACTGTGGCATGGTGGGGCATCTTTTGGGTATATTCCCAAGAGTGGTATAGCTGGGTCTTCAGGTAGTCTATTTCCACTTTTCTGAAGAATTTCCAAATTAACCCCAACCATTCTGAATTCTCAAAGCTCCACACTGCAATCAGTTTTCTCAAATCCAGCCTTCTGCATATGCTGATCTTTCTTTGCCTCCCTGATACTCAGTAACAGCTCGTCTATTTCATTAAAGAAAACACTAATAAGATTTTAAATATAATTTTGAATTTAACCTTTAGTCTTTATTCTAACAATACTTTTAAGTAACTGTTCTAAGAACTACTGTTGGCTTCAGTTAATAAAAATGATTTCAGATACACTACGATTATTTGGCATCTAGCAGCTTAGAAAGATCTCATTTAAACTTAAAGGAGGTTGTTAGACTAAATGATATTTAACATAATAAAATCAGAACTGGACTTTCATTGTGAGAGACTGTTAATTAAGATATTAGCAGTGATTTAGGGATAAGAAGTTGAGTTGCCACAAATAGAAAGTGATTAGACCTTTATAAACTATTATGAATATTTTCTCAAAATATGATATGCTATGGGCATATATTCACACAAATACACACACTCATACTATTGAACTATAATGAGTAATAGGATTATAGTATATTAAGATATCAGACTTACAAAACTCCTGAAAGAGCAAAGAACATAAATGAGAAACATCAAAAATTATCAGAAGTTTTAACAAAACATAATAAGATTCGTAATAAATATGACATCATTTATTTCAATTAAAAACAGATTTTTTTTATACAATATATTCTGAGTATGGTTTTCTCTCCCTCAACTCCTTCCAGATCCTTCCCATCTCCACTCTATCCAAATGCACACTATTTCTTCTCTTTATCTCATTTGAAACTTACTAGGTATCTAAAAAAAAAAAAAGAAAACACACCATACACACACACACACACACACACACACACACACACACACACCACATACAGACTTAAGCACACACAAATTTGCACACATAGAAGTCCCATAAAAATATAAATCAGAAACCATGATATACGTGCAAAAAACTTGTAAGGTTTACAAAAATGCTCAGACAAAACGTTTTGTTGGCCATCTATTGCGGGGTATGGTGTGTACCCTTAGGTGTGGTTTATATACCCAGTGAGACTGGAGGAAACTAGTTTTTCCTTTGTAAGTGGTTATCAATTAACAGCAGCTTTTGAGTTAAGAATGGGGTTGCTGTCGACTTCCTTCTTAATACTAGAGCACCACCTGGCTTGCCGTAGTTTTTGTGTTCATATGTGTGTCAGCCTTATTGTATCTAGAAGGCCTTGTTTTCCTAGAGTTTTCCAGCCTCACTGGCCCTTACAATCTTTTCTTCTCTTCCACAGAGTTCCCTGAGCCCTAAGGGGAAGAATTTGATAGAGATGACCCTTTAGGACTAAGAGTTTCTAAGTCTCTGCACATTTTCCACTTGCAGGTCTCTATATTTGTTCACCTCTGTTGCAGGAGGAAGCTCTTGGTAGATGGCTGAGCAAGGATCTGATCTATAAGTATAGCAGAATGTTGTTATAAGCCATTAATGTAATGTTTCATTAGCAGAACCATGGCAGTTCATTATCCCCTAGGCCCATGGCCTATCTATTCTCAGATTCTTAGCCACCCAAACAGTGATAGAGCTTATATCTCACATAGTGGACCTCAAGTCCAATATCCAATCAGTTAGTTCCCACAACATTTGTGACACTCTTGCACCAGAGTGTATTGCAGATATGCCATAATTGTAGATGTAGGATTTATAGTTGGGTTAGTGCTTACCTTCCTCCTCTAGTAATGTACCTTCTAATATCATGACCATTAGTCAGTCAGGTTGAAGGCAATAGGTATTGTAAGGGTTCATGATTCACGAAAGAATGATACCCTGGACTTAAATAGTATGCAAACATAAAGTGTGTTTTATATTGTAGAAGTCCAGCATGGTAGGCTCTACCATCTACAATGATGGAGAGACCCCAAAGTGAGCTCACAGGCCTGATTTAGAGCACATTAGGTGACCTCTATATTAATCTTGGCTCTATCTCTAGGGACGCTTTCGAACTTTGCTGGCAACTGTTGCTGAGGAAGCCTAAAAGTTGCTGCTGACCCATTGCCCTTGCCTCAGACCAGATTGCAGGGCAGCTTCTGAGGCCTGGACTTGCCTGGACTTGCTTGGAATTACCCAGTTCTTGGAAACAGAAATTTAGGCCTAGACTTCTGAATGGCCAGTTTGAAGGCTGTCATGGAGTCAGTCTGGCCTTCTCAGTAGGGAGCATGAGACTGACTTCTCCATGTTCAATGTGGAATGTAGTGTTTGTCTTCATCAACATAATCTTGCCATCAGTTTGCAAATTGCAACCAAAAGCCATGGCAATAGCTTGGGTTGTTTGAGGATTTCTATGAGGCTCCTTTGGCCAACAAATAGACTATCACACATTTCTGTCACTAGACCACTTAAAGGGTTTTATGGAAACCTAAGTAAGGGAAAAACAGTCCAAGAGATAAAAATCTCCTTTTTTTAAAAAGAAGTAGATGTAGATAAGTTAATATCTGACAAATAAGACTTGAAAATAAAATTATGAAAGAAAAGGTTATATTATATTGATCAAAGGACCAATCTATCAAAAGAACATAATAATTCTATAAATATACATGCACCAAATATCAGCACACCCAATTGCCTAAAACAAGCACAACCAGATGTATAGTCACATAGTGACAGTAATGAATCCGTGGTGGGTGACTTGGATGTACCACTCTCACTAATATACAGCTCAACCAGACAGAACAAGTCAGCAAGGAAAGATATAAGCTAAATGATGTTATAGATCCATGGGCTTATCAAACATTTTCAGAATATTGTACTCTAACACTGAAGAATACATATCCTATTCAACATTCCATATCTCAACCCATATATACAACATCCCACTAACAAACATCACTAACATATAGTATATTATAGAACAAAGANTGAATTTCAATCAATATATGAAAATATAAATGCTGTGTTCTATTTGATTACNATGTACTAAAACTAGAAATTAATATGAAGANAATACATACAAGCTTATGAGGACTTAATAACACAGTCTTGAATGGTGATGAGCTATTGAAGAATTTCTAATTGTCCTCCTGATTGCTTCAATGACTCATCACCTTTCAATACTGTTTTAAATTCCCATAAGTTTGTATGCATTATTTTCCTGTTTATTTTTAGTTTTAGTACATTGTAATCAAATAAAACACAAAGTTTATATCTGTTGCCAGGGGCCAGGTTGATGTGAATGGCCTGTGCAACCACCTGAGGCCATATCGGTGTCTATGGTACATACTGCCACAGATGGCCATGCCTGGGTCCACAGACCTACTGAAGCTGGGGGTTGTGTTGATGTTTATGGTTCATGCTACCTCCAAAGGCCATATGGATGTCAATGATTTGTGATTCCTCTTGAAGTCATGTTAATGTCCATAGGCTGGGCTGCTGCCAGGGACCATACTGGTATTTATATCGTATATTGCCATGGAAGCTACCTTGATATCCTGGCCTGTGCTGCTGCTGAGTGCTATAATGATGTCTATGGCCCCTGTTGCAACAGAGGGCAATACTGATGTCCATGACCTTTTTACTATAACCAGAGGCCATGCAGAGGTTATTGACAAACACTGAGGCCAGAGACCATGTGGATGTCTGTGGTTTATGCTGCTGCCAGAAACCATGTGGAAGTCTACGATCAGTGCTTCCACTGATGATAAAGAGCAAGAAAACTACTTTTGCATTGGTATCTATGAAGGAAGGCTCACAGTTGAGAAAGAGGGACACAGAAGGTTTCTGTGAAAACCCCTATTCCTCCCAAAAGTAACAGCCTAGAGAGAAAGCCATCAAAGATAACTCTTAAAAATTGATAAAGATACTGAAGTGTAGCTCTCCACAATTGATCTCTTCTGGAAGGGGTACAAGTGGGCAAAGAGTCAGTTTTCCTTTAGGGGCTAGACACTGGTAGTTGGAGCATGGGCCAGTAAGTATATGGGCAACACAAATTCTCTTCATCTTCCTCCTTCTCCTCCTCTTCTTCTTTCTTGGAGGAGTAGATCACAGAGGCTGGGTAGAGGTGGGAGAACTGGTAAGTAAATGTGAACTGGGTACATAATATAAAATTATTAAATAATCACTAATCAGTAAAAATATTATCTTGGGAAATTCATAGAATTAAGTAATTACAAAAATATCAGAGTCCATGGGTTGTGATATAATTAGACCTAGAAGGAAGTTTATTAACACAAATGCTTACACTGAGAGAGAGAGAGAGAGAGAGAGAGAGAGAGAGAGAGAGAGAGAGAGAGAGAGTTTTTGAGCAAAAATTCAATTATATAGACAGAGCCATTTAAAAAAAAAGAAGGACAAGACAAACACAAGATAAGTAGAGGAAAAGTTAAATCAGAGCAGAAAATAATCAAACAGAAATGAAATTACCATCAGTGAACCAGAGTAAATTCTAAGAAGAAATAAAATTGTCAAACCCTTAAAAAAGAAAGGGAAGTCCAAGGACCCCCAAGATTCATAAAAATAATTAAGGTACAATGTAAAAGTACATTGGAAAAATTGTAGGAAACAGATAAATGTCTACAAATACATGACATAACTTTGTTTTATATGTGTTCACATGCATATGTATGGCTGCATACTGTGTGTGTGTGTGTGTGTGTGTATGTGTGTGTAAGCCAGAGGTTGAAACATGCTGTCTCTCTTTGATGCTTTCCATTTTATTTCTCTAGACAGACCTCATTGATTTAGTAAGACTAATTTGCCCACAAACCCCAGGTATCTATCTTTTTTTTTTCCTTTTCGTCATTGGGATTAGAGGTGTGTGTAGACAACCATGGTGAGCTTTTTATGTGGGCTCTGGGCATCTAAACTCATGGTTACAAAGTAAACATGTTACCGACTAAGTCATCCTCCTTGTCCTCTTGATATGGTATGTTGTTGATAATAATATCATTGAATATTCCCATTATTTTTATTTTTTATTTAAGGATTAAGATGATTAAATGTTATCAATAATTGATTAATCAAAACATCTCTCATTATAAAATACCAAAATTTCAAGCCATAACTATTTTTTTTTATCTACTATGACTTAATGGTCAAGATTTATTTATTTACTTATTTTGATTCTAGACTAGAATTAGCCATTTCTTTTTTATTATTATTATTATTATTATTTTCTTTATTTACATTTCAAATGCTATCCCGAAAGTTTCCTATACCCTCCCCCCACCTCTGCTCCCCTACCCACCCACTCCCACTACTTGGCCCAGGCCTTGCCTTGTGCTGGGTCATATAAAGTTTGCAAGACCAAGGGGCCTCTCTACCCAATGATGGCTGATTAGGCCATCTTCTGCTACATATGCAGCTAGAGACACAAACTCAGGGGGTACTGGTTAGTTCATATTGTTGTTCCACCTACAGGGTTGCAGCCCCCTTAAGGTCCTTGGGTACTTTCTCTAGCTCCTCCATAAGCCATAACTATTTTACAATGTGAACTTAGAGTCGTCTTTTGTGGAAATGTAAAATCTGCTTTTATATTTTGTGTGTGTATATATATATGTGTGTGTGTGTGTGTGTGTGTGTGTGTGTATGTAAATATAAATAGTTATTATATAGAATATTTCATATGAGAAAGGTATTAAGAAATAAAACTTGGTCTACCTACTGCTCTTTTTCAACTAGTAACAGTCTTTTTCAGTTGTTTCTGACTGTCTTAGATTGCTTTAATAATAGGTATTACTACAAACTCTATTTACTATTTGAAGAAAGACTTCTATTCTCCCATAATGAGGACTATCAATTCATTGCTACCTAAGGCAGGCTTCTGGTCTAAGATCTTCCCTGGGCCACACAGTCGAACTGTTAGACTAAACAACATTGTTCATCCCTCAGGAAAATTAGAGAGCGAAGCCAAGCTGTCAATGTGACCATTTTCGCCCCAAAGAACAGAATAGGAGAGAGGGACATATAACTGTACTAGAAATGTACAATGGTAGTTCTTCAGCATTTGTCTTGTTTTCTGACCTACTTGTATATTGTCAGATAAAAATAATTTTTTCCTGAAGCTTCTATGCCAGCTATTGTGTGAGTTCAAATGATTGTGTGCTGTACAGAGCCTCTTGAAGCGAGCAGCACATTTATGATCACATTTCCCAGGAGCTGTATTGTGAAGCAGTCTCTAGCTTAATGTCCTTCTCTCAGCTGCCCACCAACTTTCCATCTTTCATATCAGGTAAGTCACTGTGGACATTGCTATATTTAGGCATAAGACTAGACAACATAAATGGGGAACCTTCTGCAATGTCAGTTACTGACTGGTGGCAGACAGCCTTTAAGGAGCAAAAGCAAGACTCATCTGCTTAAAACATCCTTCCTTTACCTTTTACATCATATGAGGATACTATATATGGATAGAGAATAAGAAAATATCTGGATATGGAATCTAATATACAGGAAATATGATAGTGATCTCTCAGATTTCCATGAGTGTTATGGTTATTTTACTACAGTTCCCCCTCTGTTGTCAAAATCAAACACAATAGTTGATCTATACACACATTTTGTTAAGGTTAAATCTTGTTAGAGATAGAATGCTCTTGTTTTTTATTCTATAATATCATCATTTATTTTGCACATTTATGGCAACTAAAAATTATTACTACCAGAGTCGCAAAGCAAATTGAGAATTGTGATTGGGAGAAAACACAGAACTGAACTGTTTTATACCTGGTATGCCCTGGCCCTAGTAGTTTTCAGCTATTGTCTGACATATCCATGTATCATAAAACCATTGGTTACTATACCAGAAAACCATTTCAGTTTAAATGTATAATGAAAATAATAGGTAATCTTGAAAAAATTGAGAAATACAGAAAAATTATAAGTATATTCTTAAAGGTTTAGGTTGAGGTATTTCAGGTCATGCTTTTTGTCCTTAGGTGTTTCAGACCATGCTTTGTGTGCCTACTCAATAGGTATGCATGGTTGGACACCATGTGTTCCCATCATACTTCACTTTCTAGTACCGTGGCTTTTCTCAAGTGTAGTTCTTTAAAGTGGTTTGCTCTTTCTTGGTGCCCTGTTCTTCATTTTCCATCCCCATTGGCATTTGACTTAATTTTCCATGGTATATTTAAGTGATTAATAAGTTTTTTCACAGTCTAAATATTATGCAGAAACTACTATATAAATGTGTAAATATAAAACTAGCACCATAAATTTCAAGGAGGTCAAGAATAAAAATTACTACTTACTGGGGCAGACAAGTGTTTTAAAAATCTTTAAAATTTAAAAATCTGGAGTTTTAAGTCAGCATGGGTAGCATAGAAAGATGCAGAGGAAGTAGAACATGCAGGAGGGAGCACACTGGCATTCAATGACAAAGTCTTTTTTTTTTAAATTATTTTATTAGATATTTTCTTCATTTACATTTCAAATGCTATCCCGAATGTCCCCTATACCCTCCCCCGACCCTGCTCTACTCCCCACTCACTCCCACTTCTTGGCCCTGATGTTCCCCTGTATGGGGCATATGAACTTTGCAAGACCAAGGGGCCTCTCTTCCCAACGATGGCTGACTAGGCCATCTTCTGCTATATATGCAGCTAGAGACATGAGCTCTGGGGGTACTGGTTAGTTCATATTGTTTTTCCACCTATAAAGTTGCAGACCCCTTCAGTTCCTTGGGTAATTTCTCTAGCTCCACCATTGGGGGGTCTCNTTCAGTTCCTTGGGTAATTTCTCTAGCTCCACCATTGGGGGGTCTCTGTGTTCTATCCTATAGATGACTGTAGGCTTCCTCTTCTATATTTGCCAGGTACTGGCATAGCCTCCCAAGAGATAGTTATATAAGTGTCCTTCAGCAAGTTCTTGCTGGCATATGCAATAGTGTCTGTTTTGGTGGCTGATTATGGGATGGACCCCTGAGTGGGGCAGTCTCTGGATTGTCCATCCTTTCGTCTTAGCTCCAAACTTTGTCTCTGCAACTTCTTTCTTGGGTATTTTATTCCCTATTTTGGGAAGGAATGAATTATTCATGTATTGGTCTTCCTTCTTGATTTTCTTGTATTTTGGAGATTGTATCTTGGGTATTCTAAATTTACCCAAGAGGAGTAGACGGCAGTAAATAATCAAACTTAGGGCTGAAATCAACCAAGTGGGAACAAAAAGAACTATTCAAAGAATCAACCAAACCAGGAGCTAGTTCTTTGAGAAAATCAACAAAATAGATAAACCTTTAGCCAGACTAACTAGAAGGCACAGGAACAGTATCCTAATTAACAAAATCAGAAATGAAAAAGGAGACATAACAGCAGATCCTAAGGAAATCCAAAACATCATCAGATCGTACAATAAAGGGCTATACTCAACAAAACTGGAAACCTGGATGAAATGGAAAACTTCCTAGATAGATACCAGGTACAAAAGTTAAATCAGGATCATATAATGATCTTAACAGTCCCATTTCCCCTAAGGAAATAGAAGCAGTCATTAATAGGCTCCCAACCAAAAACCAAAACAAAAAAACCCAGGAGCAGATGGGTTTAGTGCAGAGTTCTATCAGACCTTCAAAGAAGACCTAATTCCAACTCTCCTCAAACTATTTCACAAAATAGAAACAGAAGGTACTCTACNCAATTCGTTCTATGAAGCCACAATTACTCTGATTCCTAAACCACACAAACATGCAACAAAAAAGGAGAACTTCAGACCAATTTCCCTTCTGAATAACGATGCAAAAATACTCAATAAAATTCTTGCAAACTGAATCCAAGAACACAACAAAATGATCATTCCTCATGACCAAGTAGGCTTCATCCCAGGGTTGCAGGGATAGTTTAATATATGGAAATCCATCAATGTAATCTGCTATATAAACAAACTCAAAGACAAAAACCACATGATCATCTCGTTAGATGCTGAGAAAGCATTTGACAAAATCCAACACTCCTTCATGATAAAAGTCTTGGAAAGATCAAGAATTCAAGGCCCCTACCTAAACATAATAAAAGCAATCTACAGCAAACCAGTAGCCAACATCAAAGTAAATTGAGAGAAGCTGGAGGC
>NC_034593.1:67101094-67111410 GCF_900095145.1 Mus pahari
GTGTGTGTGTGTGTGTGTGTGTGTGTGTGTGTGTGTGTGTGTGTGTGTGTGTGTGTGTGTGTGTAATACTTTGACTTGAAGTTAGTTTTGTCTGAAATCCTTTCCCTAATGTCTAGTTCTCTAAGGCAGGAATGTCTATGGGAGAGTTTTCTATGCTTTTGGCAAACAGCAGTTTCTCAGCCCCAGAAGCACTGACGGGGAAGGACAGATGAGACTCATTGACTCCCACTCCTTTGAGTATCTTTAAGCAGTTAATGTTTGTTAGGAGGGGGTGCATCATTTTCTTCGCTGAGAAAGACACTGATAAGTTATCCATGCTCCAGTAAATAAACTCTTACCCACACTCACTTGAGAAACTCAAATCGAACTCCATGGGCCACATACACACAAGGCATCCAAGTAGAAGGGAGACTTGTAGAGGAGAAGGTTTTACAAGGAAAGGGAGAAGGAGATGGTTTTACCAGGAGAAGAAAGTGATTGAGCAAGGAAAATAGGGAATAAAAATGATTGACAATCATAGTATACATGTATGAAACTGTCCAAGACTTATTTTTTCATATTTTTATTGGTTTGTTTATTTATTTACATTTCAAATGTTATCCCCATTCCACGTTTCCTCTCACAATCTCCTATCTCTTCCCCCACCCCTGCCTCTATGAGGTTGCTCCCACAACCTCCCACCTCCCACTCCTGCCTCAGTGCCCTAGCATTCCCCTATCCTGGGTCATTGAGCCTTCATAGGCCCAAAGGCCTCTCCTCCCATTGATGCCAGGAACGACCATCCTCTGCTACATATCCAGCTGGAGCCATGGGTTCCCCCCTTTATACTTTGTTTGTGGAGAATGAGATACAAAGTGCATGCTTACAGAACTTGCATTTTATTGGTTGATGAAGTTAAAAATGTAATGTGATCTATGTATCTAGTAGACACTCTGAGCCAAACTGCTGGATCAATAAATAATTTTAAAAATAAAATGTGATATTTGCTCCTTCTTCTGTGAAAAGAGGTTAGATATTTGCTTTGAAATAAAGTATATTTCTTTTGTGTTATGAACAAGGAAGAACCCCTTGTCTTCAAAGGTGTTTTATTTGCACAAAGGTCAAATAGGAATTAACTTTATCTAACTTGTTCCTTCGACTTCTAAATTCATAGAGGAGAAGGAAGAAACCAAATACCAAAAGATATTTTGTACAAGTTTCACTTCAACACAACCAATTGCACGAGAATTTCAATAATAGAGATGGCTTCTCATTACCCAATGCCTTTGTTTCCTCTATGAACTCCCATAGCCGTTCCCTGAGACCCTGCCAGCCACACCTTCTGAGGAAGCAGGTAGGCAATGTTCACTCTCCGTCCTCTCCTGCAAACCCACTCCTCCATTACCACCTCCTCTCTGATGCATCATCTGCTGTGACCTCTCCATACTCTCTGCTTCCATTCTCTAGAAACGAGGCAGATCTTGGTGGAACACTCTGCTTGCTTCCCTCTTGTGAACCCCTCAGATCCTCCTCCTAGCCTCTCCCCATTCCTAAGTGTCAGCCTCCAATACCTAGAAACACATTCTACCAGTGGCCACACCTGCCAGGGACTCAGAAGCACTCCCTACCAGGCAACCCACAGCCACCACATTCTCATAAGAACCAGAGAAAGGAACGGAAACTAAGTAGCAGAGGCCTACCTAACAAAGGCAAGACCAGAAATCCACACCTAGAATCACAGTCATCCTAACTCCAGATGCTTAGAAACCAGGACAAAAACACAATCAATAACAGCCAGGACGGTACGTCTCCACTAGAGTCCAGCAACCTTATTACAGTAGCCACTGAGCAATGCAATATAACTAAAGCATAAAATAAGGTCTTCAAAATAACCTTTAGAAATATATTAGAGGTCTTTAAGGAAAGTATGAATACATTCATTAACGAAATGTATGGAAACACAAACAGTGGAATGAAATAAAGAACAGAGTTCAAGACATGAAAGTGGAGATAGAATCAATAAAGAAAACACAAGGTGAAGTAAAACAGGAAATGAAACATTTAGGAACTGAAAAAAGAACTTCATAGGTATGTCTCACCAATAGACTAGAAGAAATGGAAAAGAGAATCTCCGTGATTGAATACAAGATAGAAAATGGGATACCTTTAGTCAATATTAAATGTAAAAACCTGGCCTCCAATTGAAGCACAGATCATGGACGTCCACAGTCTCTTGGCGCTGCATGGACTGAAAGCATCAGCACTGCCTGCTGCAGCAGCACAGACCAACCGTGGACACCAACAAGTCCCCAGCTGTTGTGCAGATCATGGATACCAACATGGCTTCTGGTGGACAGCATGGACCTTGAAGGGCTTTCAAAGAAGCTCAATCCAGAAAATGAACCATTCTCTCTCCAGGGATCCTCTTGTTGCTCAGAGACAGGGTGATAGTGTGGCTGGGCAGCATGTGGAGGGGCAGAGTCTGCACAAGTTCCAGGCTTCGCACACCACCCTCCCAGCCCTACTTTGCAACAGCATACTCTCCTTTCCACCTCAGCCCTCTCCCACACCTGTCACTGCCATTGCATCTCAAGTTTTGCATCTCTCTACTATGCCTTACCGCCCCCTACTCCTCTATCTGTCCCACCTCTCCATCATATATTTGTTCATTGAAGTTGAAGTGGCATTGGAAACTGCAGTGTATTATACTGTATCTTCTTTTTTTTTTTTTGGCCCCAAAAGTTTTACATGCAAATAATCATTTCAACTAAAAGTTGGTCTGGTTCGACTTTTCTAGATCACTGTGTACACTGGACCATCACTGACACTCACCTCAGATATCGTGCTGCTGCTGCCCAGGGTCAGGGAGATCTTGTCCTAAGCAGAGTCCAAGGGTCAGATCCACGAGAGCTCCAGGCCACCGCACATTTCCCTGCCAGTGGTGCAGCTATCCCAAGGATCCCTGAGCACTGTTGTGCCTGCAGCCTATGGCCCCACATTCTCCTTCTTCCATCAAGGTGAGTTATAGAGACTGCAACTGTGGTGGCAGTTCACTCCAGCCTGGCCAGCCTCTATTCAGTAATGACATTGTCCTAAGGAGCTACGGGCTGAGGTATACCTCCCTGGCTTAGGTGCCACAATCTTTGCACTTGAAGCCTGTGGGAAACACCTCAGCCTCCTTCTCCTCTTCTTCCAGCAGGGTGAGCAGCAGCAGGGGCTCCGTGCTGTGGGTCAGCACTGAGGAATGACTTGTTCTTTGACCCTGAGGCCACACTCTTCCATAGCTCTCCCATATCATTCCCTGACTTCTCTAGTTTTACCATTTCCTGACATACCCACACTGTTTGGGGCTCTGCTGCGCCATCTTTTCTTCCAGTCCTATGAGACCAGTTTTTAAAGCATCTGACCAGCACACCTGACTTTTTTAGTTGTTTTGGGCATACTGAAGGCTCTGCAGACTCCATCTCACAGCAGGGCAGTACCCCAGCTTGATCTTGGGTTCTGAACTTTTGCTCTTCCATGCTGTCTGCAGGGCTGACAGCCAAGACAGGAGGGAACGGTGGCCCCTGCTGGGGCTGCTGGGGGTCATCAATTATGACCTGGTGCAGGATAGCCTAAGCCAGGGGATGCAGGGAGGACTCGATTTCATCTCTACCTCTATGCAGCCCCAGGAGCTGTGTGCGCACCTCCAGCTTCATGGCTCTGCCTCCCTCACGAATCATGCCTTGATACTAAATGTTCCTTGTCTGTTTATCATCCTGGACAAAATTCTGCTCCAAACTGATCATGGCCCTTAATGTAGGTCAGATATGCAAAATCTGATAGAAGAAAACATGGAAAACAGTCTTTAACTAATTGGCACAGATAAGGACTTTCTGAAGAGAATGCCAATAGCCTGGACACTAGGAGCAACAGTTAACAAACAGGACCTCATGCAATGGAAAAGCTTCTGTATCTCAAAGAAGATCATCATTCCGAAAAAGTGGCTGTCTGTAAAATGGGAAAGAGTTTTACCAACTACATATCTGATAGAGAGATAATATACGAAATATATAAAGAAGTAAAAATAACAACAAACAAAAATCAAAAAAACTAGACATCAAGAAAACAAGTAACCCAGTTACAAATTGGATACAAACTTAAACAGAATTTGGAGAAGAGGAAACACAAATGGCTAAGAAGCACTTAAAGAAATGTTCAACAATTTTAGTGATCAGGAAAATGCAAATCAAAAAATTGGGATTTCATCTTACCTCAGTTAGAATGACCAAGGTCAGTAAAATAAATATAGTTCATGCTGGTAAAGATGCGGCATGAGGGGACCACTCCTTCGTTGATGATGGGAGTACAGACTTGTACAGCCGCTATGGAACTCAGTATGGCAGTTTCTCAGGCCACTGAGGATTGGATCTACCTGGAGAGATAAAGGACCCTACTCCCTCCTACCTTTGCTCACTCATTTTCATTTAAGCTCTATTCACTAATGACATAAACTGGAAACTAAATAAATATTAACCAACAGATTAATGACTAAGGAGAATGTGGTATATTTATACAATGGAATATTACTTAGCTATTTAAAAATACACTTTGCAGTTAAATGAATGGAGCCAGGAAAAGAAACTGTCCTTAGATGCACACAGTCAGCTATTGGATGGAACACAGGGCCCCCAATGGAGGAACTAGAGAAAGTACCCAAGGAGCTGAAGGGGTCTGAAACCCTATAGGAGGAACAACAATATGAACTAACCAGTACCCCCCAGAACTCGTGTCTCTAGCTGCATATGTAGCAGAAGATGGTGTATTCAGCCATCATTGGGAAGACAGGCCCTTGGTCTTGCAAACTTTATATGCCCCAGTACAGGAGAATGCCAGGGTCAAGAAGTGGGAGTGGGTGGATAGAGGAGCAGGGTGGGGGGAGGGTATAGGGGACATTCGAGATAGTATTTGAAATGTAAATGAAGAAAATATCTAATAAAATAATTTTAAAAAAGAAACTGTCCTTAGTGACATAACCCAGAGCCAGAAAGAAAAATATGGTAGGCATTATATGTGGATGTTTGCTGTTCAGTCATTGATAGGCAGGGTATCATTCATATAGCCACAGAGATTAGTTATAGAGTAAGGGGCTAATTGGAAGGGATAGATCTCCCAATGTAGGGTGAAATGGAAGTTTCTGGTTGTGTCATGTGATACAGACTCAAGTCATGCTTTACATATATATTATGACTTCTGGTTTTATGTTTTTATGGGATTTCTGTATGTGTGAACATGTGTGTCTCTGCATTTATATGTGTTTCTTTTGACTTTTCTTTGGCTCTTTTTCTTCTGTTGTGTTTTTTTTGTCCTATTCAGATTTGTTTGTTTTAATCTATCTTATTTTATTTCAGTATTAAATCATAAGCACTTCTTGTTTTTAAATGAAACTCAGACAAGGTGTGCATCTGGAAGGGAGGAGAGATGGGGAGTGCAAAGGTGAAAGAAATGGTGTAAGGAAACCATAATAAAAATATTGTATGAAAAATCAATTTTTAATAAAAATAATGAGAATGAAAGCAGTGGACATCGAAGGATGGTTATAGATACCCAAACATTCCCTTCCTACTATCCATTTCATTTCTGCAGTCAAGATTCAAGTTACACCATAATTCAGACAAGTCCTCATGAGCAATGTGCACTGTTAACCTATGCTGGAAGCACAGGAGCTCCTTTGACAAGCTTCCAGAGAGTGGTAACAAGACCTCCTAGATGGCCACGTTGCTAGGTAACAGCATGTTTCTTTGGTCATGGTGAATCCATGGAAGAATCCTGTCCCCAAAGCAGCAGCAGATTCTTGGTGGCCAGTTCTCATATTCTTCAAAATGTGTGATAGATTATCTACAGGAAAATAGCTTTTATGAAGCAAGAAGGACTTTTATTTCCACCTCCCAGACATGTTCAAAAGGTAGGGAAAAAAGGAATTTAAAGTAATCTTTGTTATTATTTGAGAGTGATCACAAACGTCCAGTAAGTATAGATAGTATTAACAGACTATATTGCAGTTAATGTTGTAATGTCCTGACCTGGTGACTGATGAAGGTTGATGCATCCAGAGTCAAGCAAACTCAGCATCATCATCAGCTCAATACTTTCAGCTAGCTGTAAACTCAAATGCAGTCCTAATCATTGCCTTGTCAAATGAGGTGTGCTGTTGTAAATAACTATGTCTGCAGATACTCTTTAAGATGTAGGGGCAAACTTCAAGGGGATAAATGGTACAGCTAAAATGGAGTATCTATTAACCTTAACTAGGTAGGTGCAAATAAATCTATTTACTGCTGAAAGACAACTAAAAATGAGCTAGGGACACAGGCTGTTCCTTCATTCCTCATTCCACATTACATCACTGACTCCTAAGTGTTTCACAGATCTTACAGGTAACTTACAAATGTGCATTTTGGCAAACTGTAGTTTTTTTCAAGGTTTTAAAAAATGTATATTGCTATATAACTTGGTTCTCATCTTTTAAAGCATGAGACTCACACTTTCTGCCTTCAATATTATGTAATCCGTGATGTCATAGAATATAGGAATTAATTGTGGCTTCTATGTACTGCCAATAGTCCAGAGAAAATTTCTTAGGTAGGGAGCTGATGAGATGACAGAATACTCTGTTTACATAAGTCAACTGTACACACCTCGAGCAGTATCATAGTAGGATAAATAAGTGCCTGATAATTTAGAGAATTGACAGGGAAAAGTATCTTCAAATGGGTAGAGGTTCTATACAGTATTATGGACTTCATTTTTACTTGCCCCAGATGGAGGTAATTTTTGAGCTCTATGTAAGCTGACATTTACTATCAGCAATGTTATTCTTCAATGTGTCTTCATGAAGCAATATTTAAAGACAATGTAAAAAAAAATCGTAACACCGAGATACAATTTATCTTCCATTACTGAACATTTGAAGGACAAAAGGAGGAAGAGATGAGAATAGGGAGGCAGGGAGAGGGGACAAAAGAAAGGTAGTGGGCAAGATAAGAAAAGGGCAGACAGAGGAAATCTGAGAATGGGAGGGAAGTGAAGAAGGAACATATTCGGTTTTCTTAGCTTTGGTATTTTTCCAGTCACCTTGTCTGCACACTGTTATTCACAACGCTTTCCCAAAGGAGTCCCCTTCATTTGGGGTTACACAGTTTTATCTTTTATCAGAACACTGATACCTATCACATGCCTATCAGTATTACTCTTCTCTGGAACCTGGTTACATTTCCAAAATTGTAACAATATATAGAAAGGACAGGGTGAAAACCTAAGCAGGACTCTGTGTCCTAGGACAACAAAGGTCTCTAGTTTCTAAATAGGATTTTTTTAGAGAGGATTTGGAAGTTTTTATATCTCCCTTGACCTAAGCACTTGAGCACATCTTTTGCTTTAATAACTATCAGTGAATGTACTAGTGACTTCTGTAATTTAAAAGCTTTCTCTTTGTAGAAGGTTCTTCTTTGTTTTCTTGCTTTTATTGTACATAGATTTGGGACTCACTGATGTTTATTAAGCTAGGCATGGAGATGTGGCAATGGGACCATGTAAAATTTATAACAATAAAAAATTGTTCTCATAAAATTAAAATTCAGCTCAGCTGCTAATATATGTAGCAAAATTAAACAGGATAAACTTTAACTCAGACTAAAGCACAGGAAATAAACAAATATAATTGTACAGTTTTTCAAAATTAAATGTTATCTCATATCAATATAAATAATCTCAGACTTGCCTGTTGTGATCCTAGGCTTTGGGTTAATGTAAAGAATTTAGAATGAATCTAAAATCAGTTTTCCAGAAGAGTTGGTTAATAAAGTATTATGTGCCCAATTTATGGATTTAGTCCTAAGAATTTAATGGAGAGTTATTTGAGAGTAGTAATAAATTCTGAATTTAAACCTGGTACATTTCATTTGTCATTTCAGAAATTAACCATTCTTAAATATCAGATTAAGAGTTCTGCCTATTTTTCACTATCATCTCTAGCATGCTGATAGCACAAACACTGCCAGTGAACAAACAAACACAATATAGTCTCAGAAAGAATTGAAATACTAGGTTAAAAATAAAAAGAACAGTGGGTGGGGGAGCAGGGCAGGATTGTGTTAGGGAGTGACCTGGAGGGGGGCAGTGAGTGGGATGTAAAGTGAATAAGTGAAAAAAATTCAATTAAATTAAAATTTAAAATATCTGAGACACATTGTATCCCAATGTGATGCTCCATTTTGAAAGCAATTGTGACGTTTCTCAAATTGCCTGGTAGAAATAAAAATTGCATTGGATTTCGGAGCCCAACTCTCTCTCTCTCTCTCTCTCTCTCTCTCTCTCTCTCTCTCTCTCTCTCTCTCTCTGTGTCCCTCTCTCTCTGTCTCCCTCCCTCTCTCTCTCTGACTCTTTCTCTGTATCTCTGTCTCTTTCTCTCTCTGTTTGTCTCTCAATATATGTGTGAATGTGTGTTAAAATCTATAATACATAAGATTTAATTATATATACAAATATATAAAGCATATTTTAATATTTATATTCAAGGATGAAAGAGGAGCTTATAGACTTGAGAAGAGTGCCTTTTGTTAACTGAAAAATAAATTGAACTTTCGTTCCCCCTCTAAGAATAGAAAACCCTCATGGGAAAGCCATTAATAGAAAAGTAAGTTTTAGAGACTGAGTACTGAATGCTATTTTGTTCCTGCTGTGTGTCATAGAGAAGCCCCTGGCCTTGATGTGTGCCTAGTGTCTCTTTTCCTAACCAAGAAGCAGAGCTCACCCCTGGGAAGTAGGTTACCCGCTACTTCCTCCTTAGGTTGCCTTACAAGTCATGTATCTGCTGACTACACATTTTAATTAAGTGGCTCTCGCTGCTGCAGACATGTTATGAGGCCCATAAATTCATGACTGTAAAGGACACCATGGTCTTCTGATGGAAGGTGCTTGGGAACTGATAAGTTTGTATTGTTATTTTTCATCCTGCCTTCTCAGCTCACCTGATGACTTCTTGTTAGTCATTGTACATGTTTAAAAACTAGAATAGATGGCCACTTCAGACAATGCCACCTATTTTTAAATACACTATAAATCAAGCCTGATGGATGTTGTGTGGTTTCAGCCATGGAACTTGCTCTAAGACAGCTTTATATCATTGCATTAATAATATTAATTTTTCTGTTATAAGAGTTTAGATTTGTAATTTATGATAGCTGTTTGTACATGGCTGGAAGAGAGATTAAAAATGAGCAAACCACTATACCATGTAAAGCACATGTGTCTGGTTTATTTCGAAGTGAGGGGATGAGGGAAGAGTTTTATAGGCAGAATGCTGCTGTCTACAATGCTCCATGTTTAAAAGTTTAACTAGTGTTTAAGGTGAATGAGACCTGTTCAGATTTGCAAGTTCTATTCAGTAATGCAATTATTTATACATGGCCAAGTGGGACACTCACTACAAGAAAAATCCATGGTAATAATTTTCCTTATCAAGTGTACTCTAATAATGGCAGAGCCTTATCATTCCTTAAAGAAGTGCAATACTTATCTGATATTTGCATTTCATTTGAATCCTAGTGGTTAACTCATGGACACTCATTAAGGGGGCTAAGGAAAAACTAATCGTTCTGTATTAGTTATATATATCACTGTTGCTGTGATAAATTAACATCGCCAAACAATTTATAGAAGGAAGAGTTTATATGGTCTTATGGTATCCAAGGGAGAAGAGTTCGTCGTGGGACAGAGATGGTAGTAAGTAGGCCTGGTAAATGGGGAAAGAAGTTTAAGGATCATGCGATCAACTTCAAGCAGAGGTCAGAGACTAGATAATTTTAACTCCTACCCCTGGTGACAAAAATCTCTCCATCAAGGCTATACCAACTATGTCTCCCCAAACAATGTTACAAGCTGGGCATGTAGTGTTTAAATGCCTGAACCTATGGGAGACATTTATCATTCAAATCATCCACTCTTTACACTTCAACTGTGTCATCTACAAGACCGAAATCAAAATGTTTTATATTTTATTAGAAACACAGAAATGCTGAATGCATGAATCCATCCAAAATTTTAATAGAGTGCCTAGCAAATAGTAAGCATTGATTAATATTGTCTCTAACATTATGTTTGTTAGTAGTATGAGTCAGCAAGATGGCTCAGTAAACAAAGCACTTGCCTGCAAGGCTGAGACTAGAATTCAGTCCCTGGAAGCCACATGGCAGAAAGTGAGAACTGAATTCTTCAGGTTACCTTCTTATCATCTCATGTTCTGTAACACACACACACACACACACACANANANANANANANANANANANNGNNAGNNA
>NC_034593.1:67112473-67140374 GCF_900095145.1 Mus pahari
ACNNAAAAAAAGATATTTAGGAGAACATGCTTGAGGCAACACCAACAGATTCTTAGAACTTGAAGTATGATCTGCTGGGAGAGAAGATAGCTTAGAAATAGAGGGACAGCTTCTGAACAAAAACAATGTTTATTTTAAAATTATTGATTCTTAAATGATGTATAGCACCAATCACAGAAAGAGAAGAAACCTATAACAATTGCTAATAGAAGTTTAAGAATAAATTAAAAAGTGTGGAATTGGGAGAGAAGAATAACAATAAAAAACAAAGACACTGTCTATTTCAGTGTAGAAACAGGGACATATGTGGAAGAAACCAGGGGATTAAGTGGACTGGTTGGGCAGATGTCAAAGTGAGCAGAACTTTCCTTATTTATAGAACTTTCCTTTTAAGTTTGGTTGCCACCAATTTTAATGGTAAATCAATCTCAGGGAACATTTATGGCCCAAATTTGTGAGGTGCCACAAGATAGAGTAAGGATGCTGGCAGGTGCCAACTCAACTGCATAGCTCCATGGAGAATGACATTGCAGTGCATGACTTGAGCAACTTGGCATTTTATAAACTTGGTAGTATGCTAACATATTTCTTTTTCTAAGACAGGCAGTTCATGCATACATTCTTGTCTTGGAGATGAGGGACATTTGTTTTACTACTATGTGTGTGTGTGTGTGTGTGTGTGTGTGTGTATGTATGTGTGTGTGCCTGTATATGTATGCATTATATTATAAATTATGAAACTATATATAATAACTCTTTGAGTATCATTTAACTCTTCTCTTGATGGAAGTTTGTGCTTATAATTTGCTTTTATTTTAAACAGAGGTACTTATTTTTAAGGTCAACAAAAGAGACACAAAAAGACTTTAAACACATCCTTTCTCTCAGCTCCTCGGATCAAACCACAAGTATCCAGGAGACCTGCTCGTCTATCACATCATACTACTCTGGTCCCAGGGAGCCTCAAAGCCATTCAGCTCTTCCAAGGAACAGACCAGGTCCTTCGCGTTCATCTTCTGGAATATCATCCTTGGTAAATAGTTTTCTATTATCAATTTAACTTTCTTTATGATTCAAAAAATGCAAGAGCTTATATTTAACATAGTTGATGAATGTTCTTATTTCTTTCCCTTTCATTAAAATGGTTCCGCTTAGCCCATATTATCAGATGAGTTTTATATGTCTGTTCTCAAATTATAGAACACGACTCGAACACAGTTACCATATTTTATTCAATTTTGTATTTCCAATGTCTGGCAAAAGCATGTCACCCAACATGTTCTTCCATGTGTTGGGCCAAGAATTAAAGGCATTATGACTTTAAAGCCCACAGAAACAATTCACAGTATAGACTTACATGTGTAGTAGCATGCTAACAGTTCAAAATCTCATGGGAAAAACTTACGTTTAAATTTTTATTTATCACATGAAAGATAAGATTATCTAGCAGTTGAAATATTTTTATATTGGTTACACAAATTTATACAGGAAAAACGCAGGCTATGTGAGAGGTTCAGTAAGATGAATGCGGTTGTTCTTAATGCTTTGATGGCATTTTGTTTAGCCATGTATCCTGAAATGGTCTGTTCTACCTATGTGTCAGAATGGATAGCAAAGGAATGAAATCTATGATTTATTTATATATTTAGAATAGTATTTCTTCAGTAATATAAATTTTGTTTGTTTTTGTTAACCTTGAAACTGTCATCAGAGATACAAAATCCTGGGAATTTAGGCTGTCCACAACCTTTGCAATGAGGCAGAGGCACTGTAATCCCCTGAAGCCAGAATCATAGGTAATTGTGAAACACTTATTGTGTGATATAGAAACTGAGCTTATGTCTTCTGGAACAGCAAGAAATGCTCTGTGAAATTTACCCAGAGATAGTTTCAGCACATATTCTGGTGAGTGCTATTCTTGTCACAAAAAAGAAGATAACCAAGTCTGAAATTCTTCATTCAATAACAGCTGCATATTTAAACTTAGTATAAATAAAGAGAAGTGGTCTATAGCAGGGGCCATCGGGATGTGTAATAGTTTATAAACCCAGATCTGTGTGAGAACTAAATGGCTTAAGAAGATAATTAACAACACCACACATTTAATATTGTAAGCACAGGCTGAGAGATTATTTAATGTAATTACACAAGGGCAGATGTTGTATACATAGAGTGATTTAGAGGAGTTATACAATAAAATGTGTCCATTTAAGGAAGAAATCTTACCACTCAGAACTGTTCTACAGTCAATTAATCCTCATGAAATAGTAAACAGACATTAAAGGGTATTTAACATAATTGCCTAAAGTAGACTCATGACACTTTTGTGCATGTAAATATATATGATGTATATTTATATGTACGCATATTTATTTATTCTTTTGTTGACTATTAAACATAAGTAGGTTGTAAGTGCTGGGATACAGGGCATGAAGATGCATAATGTAGAATCCACTAAGGTGACTTCCATCACGGGACACTTGGAATCCAATTTGGCTGAATGTTTGACACATAGAAGCAAAAGAAATACATTATATTCTAGAAATACATATATATTAAATGATAAATGATATTTCTTTTCTCTCTTATTTGAAGCTTCCATCAGATTCTTACAAATACCTCTCTTGGTACAGTATAGAAGAGCATGAGATTCGAGGTAGTCAGCTACATTGCCCAAGAATAAGAAAAGGTAAAAAAAAAATCTTTTTCTCTGAGTAAATTGTGTGTGTGTGTGTGTGTNTGTGTGTGTGTGTGTGTGTGTATGTGTGATACAATTCTAATGCTGTGAAAAGACACCGTGACCAAGGCAACTCTTATAATAGAAAGCATTTAATTAGGGGTTTGTTTATCCTTAAGTAGCAGGCAGGAGTGGGGGATTGTGGAGACTGGGCATGATGGGCACTGTTCAAACTTTAGAGCCCATTCTTAGGCTCTAACTCATCTCCTCTAAAAAGGCCACACATCCTGATCCATTTCAAACAGTTCCACTAACTGAGAGCCAAGTATTTAAACATGCAAACCTATGGTAACCATTCTCATTCAAACCACCACAGTATATTCCTTAGGGATGGAAATATATGTTTGTAGATTGAATTTTTGTGTAATAGCAAAGGATTATTTCTATAGTGACTTCATTTTTGAAGCATTGTATAAATAATAATATTTTGTTCCAAATATTAAATAGGGTTACAGTAGATGGTTACAGGACCTACTATCTATATATCTACATCTATATCCATATCTATATCTACATCTATCTCTATCTATCTCTCTATCTTTCGATCTCTCGATCTCTCAATTTGTATTTTGTATACTTATGTTGTCAAGTAAAACATACCTTTTAAAAGTTGTATATACTTATACAACATTTACATTTAAATGAATTTAATCAATGATCATATTATAGATATTAGATTATTAGCCTTTATGAATAGTACCTCAAGTAGTGAACTAATACTGCTTTAATTTTGTATAAATGTATATTAAAATCAATAAAATATATTCAGTATACTAGGGTTCTCCAGAAAAAACATACCCAACAATACTTTTGTCTTTATATATAATTATATATTAGTTATAAAAATTGACTAACACGGTGACAGAAGATGTGAAGTCCCCAAATATGACAAGAAGTTGAAGAACCAGGGAAGCTGATGATGTAACTATCTTAGATGGAGTCTCATGGGAAAATTCTCATACAAAGGTGTCTTAGACAGGGTTTTACTGCTGTGAACAGACACCATGACCAAGGCAAGTCTTATAAAAACATTTAATTGGGGATGGCTTACAGGTTCAGAGGTTCAGTCCATTATCATCAAGGTGGGAGCATGGCAGTATCCAGGCAGGCATAGAGCAGGCAGAGCTGAGAGTTCTACCTCTTCATCCAAAGGCTGCTAATGTAAGACTGACTTCCAGGCAACTAGGGTGAGGGTCCTAAGCCCACAACCACAGTGACACACCTACTCTAATAGGTCACACCTATTCCAACAAGGCCACACCTACAAATGGTGCCACTACCTGGTCCAAGAATATACAAACTATGACACAAGGCCTAGAGTCTAAATGCCAGGGTATGTGAGCTTCTGATGTATCCCAGCTCCAAAAGTGAGAATGGACTCATCTTCTCTCTTCCATTTAGTTCTCTCTGAGACTCAATGAGGTAATGACACCATAGGAACTTGAACACAGGTCTTATTTATTTGTACTGAAGCACCCTTTGAAAGTGATAATTTTGTCATCCTACCTGGATTAAGTTATATCCAGTTTTGCCTGCATGGATACTATTGAAAGCCTATCATTTGAATTAGTAGAGTTTGAAAAAAATTCCCTTACCCAGAACAGGTGGAAACCATCCAGTCGTTTGAAGACCATGATAGAATAAAAGAACAGAGAAAAGATGAATTCTATCTCTCTTCTGGGGCAGGGATAAAAGTATACTTGGATATGTTAACCTGTTCATTTATGTCTAACAGTAGCACTGTTTACCAACACAATACATGTCTTTTTGTCAAGCTCAGCCAACAAAGGAAGACTTAAATATATTCTTTTTAAATATGTTTTTATTGTATATTTTCTTTATTTACATTTCAAGTGTTATCCCCTTTCCTGGTTTCCCCTCCACAACCCCCCTATCCCATCCTCATTCCCCTGCTTCTACGAGTGTGCTCCCTCACCTACTCATGCACTCATCTCCCATGCTTGGACAACAGAATCCCAGTTTCTCAGATCCTAGCCTTGGACTTTAATGAATTAGAACTGGGGCTTATATATTTATCATGTCACTATGTATTTAAATCAGCCAAACAATACTATGTCATTCCTATTTCACCAAACTTTTAGTTTTTGTGAAATTTTAAGTACTTTAACTTTATCTCATCTATATTTAAATTATTGCTATAACACTGTATATTATAAAATTTCATAGAGTTATAAATATTACATATTTATGTTATATATTTTATATCTTTATAAACAATATATGTATATGATGTATATATTATGTAATAATATATGAATATAAATATATAAATTACATAATATACATAATATATTTTTAATTATATAATGAACTGTATATTGTATAACTGTATATTATGTAATTTAACGACTGATTTTGAAAAAGTATACTTAGAGATGTTAGCTTGTCCATTTATATCTAACAGTAGCACTATTTACCCACATGATACATGCCTTTCACTCCAGCTCAGCCAACAAAGGAAGATCTAAATATATTTTTTAAATGTATTTTTTATTGGATATTTTCTTTATTTACATTCCAAGTGTTACCCCCTTTCCCAGTTTCCCCTCCACAAAACCCCTATTCCATCCTCATCCCTCTGATTCTATGAGGGTGCGCCCCACTCACCCATGCACTTCTGCCTCACCATCCTAGCATTCTCTTACAGTAGGGCATCAAGCCTTCACAGGACCAAGGGTCTCCCCTCCCATTAATGCTAGATAAGGCCATCCTTTGCTACATATGCAGCTGGAGTCATGGTTATCTCAATGTGTACTCTTTGGTTTGTGGTTTACTCCTTGGGAGCTCTGGGGGTTCTTATATTTTTGTTCTTCCTATGGGATTGCAAACCCCTCCATCTCCTACAGTCCTTCCCCTAACTCCTCCATTGGAGTCCCTATGCTCAGTTTGTTGGTTGCCTGCAGGCATCTGCATCTGTATTGATCAAATTCTGGCAGAGCCTCTCAGGAGACAGTTATATCAGGCTCCTTTCAGCAAGCACTATTTACTCACATGATACATGCCTTTCACTCAAGCTTAGCCAACAAAGGAAGATCTAAATATATTCTTTTTTTTAAGTGTATTTTTGGATAAATATTTTTTTAATGTATTTGTGGGTAAATAGCATCAGCAATAGTGTCTGGGTTTGGTGGTGGCATATGGCACAGATACCCAAGTGAGGCAGTCTCTGGATGGCCTTTCCTTTGGTCTCTTTAGACAGAAGCAATTCTGGGTTAAAATATTAGAGATAGGTGGGTGACCCCATCCCTCAACTGGGGGTCATGTCTAACCTCTGGATGTGGTCTCTACAGGTTATCTCTCCCCTTTGTTGGGTATTTCAGCAAATGTCATTCCAGTTGGGTCCTGGGAGCCTCTTGTTTTCCCGGCTTCTGGAAGTTTCTGGTGGCTACCCTGTGTTCCCCATCCCTCACTGCTGCACAACTTTGTTCAATTTCCTGACCCTCTGTATTTCTCCCTCATCTCCTCCCATACCTGATCCTGGCCCCTTCTACCCTTCTTCTTCCCAAGTCCCTCTCACCCTTTACCTCCTGTGATTATTTTGTTCCCCTTTCTAAGTAGGACTGAAGCATCCACACTTTGGTCTTTTTTTCTTATTTTCTTTATTTACATTTCAAATGTTATCCACTTTCCTGGTTTCCCCTCTGAAATCCCCCTATCCCATCCCCCCTCTCCCTGCTTCTATGAGTCTCTTCCCCCACCCATCCACCCATCCACTCCCTCTTTCTTGTCCTGGCATTCCCCTACACTGGGACATCCAGTCTTCACAGGACCAAGGGCCTCTCCTCCCATTGATGGGCTACATGTGCAGCTATATCTGGAGCCGTGGGTTGCTCCATGTGTACTATTTGATTGGTGGTTTAGTCCCTGGAGGCTCTTGGGTATCTGGTTGGTTGCTAGTTGTTCCTTCTATAGGGTTGCAAACCGCTTCAACTCCTTGGGTTCCTTTTCTAACTCCTCCATTGGGGATACTGTACTCAGTCTAATGGTTGGCTGTGATCATCTACTTCTACATTTCTCAGGCACTGGCAGAGCCTCTCAGGAGTCAGTGATATTAGGCTCCTGTCAGCAAAGCACTTTTTGCAATTCACAATACTCTCTGCATTTGGTGACTGTATATGGGATGGTTCCCCAGGTAGGGCAGTCTCTGGATGGTCTTTTCTTCAGTCTCTGCTCCACACTTTGTCTCTGTATTACCTCCTGTGGTTATTTTGTTCCCCCTTCTAAGAAGGACTGAAGCATCCACACTTTGGTCTTCTTTCTTCTTGTGCTTCATGTGGTGTTTGAATTGTATCATGGGTATTCCGAGTTTTTACCTAATATCCACTTTTCAGTGAGTACATACCTTGTGTGTTATTTTGTGACTGGTTATGTGACAGAATGTCCATTTGCCTGTGAATTTTATGAAGTCATTGTTTTTAATAGCTGAATAGTACTCCATTGTGTAAATGTACCACATTTTTTGTATATATTCTTAAACCTTGTAGAAAACATGCTCACATACTTAGTGCTATTAACTCTATAGGCAGCTAAGCATTAACTCATTTCTTAAAATGCCAGTAAATAACATTAAGATACATAAATTAGGCCTGGCTTTTAGGAACATTAGACTATTTTTTTGAAAGAGAGAAATTTTAAAAAATTAAGGAGTGAGATCAGAAGATACAGAGACCAAATAGGTACCAGTCAAAGAGGAGTTTGCCATTGCATGTGGGCACAAGCCATGCTACTGAATGATATGAACAGGAGTCAACTGGGATCTTTAAGTGTGTTGTGTGAAAATTTTCATTTCTGGGCCTTTTATACCACAATGTGATGTAGTTCTTATAAGATGGACTTCTGGAACCTCCCTGGACTTGTTGAATGATGTCAGCAAATTCTCTTGGAGACTATCTGAAGGTCTTCTTATGAGGCATACTGAGTGTTTTGAGAAGAGATATCTGATAGACAGTAAATATAGGAAAGACATTGGTGTGTGTGTGTGTGTGTGTGTGTGTGTGTGTGTGTGTATGTGTGTGTTCACGCATGCATGTGTGTGGTATATACATATACACACACATGGTTGGGGTATGGTTGATGATTTCGTCAACTGCAATGATACAAGAAGAACTTGTATCTACAACTGACTAGGATTCATGGGAAATTAAGTGATGAGGGAATCTGTATGGCTCTTACCCAAGTTCTCTGCATATATATAATGGCTGAGTAGTTTAGTATTCTTGTGGAATCCTAACATTGGTAGCAGAGACTGTCCCTGACTCTTTTGATCGATTGTAGGACCCTTTTACTCCTACTGCATCACATCTTCCAGCCTTGATGTGGTGGCATGTGGCTAGTCTTAGTGTAGCTTGTTATGCCCTGTTTGTTTGATGTCATTGGGGAGACTTTTATGAGAGGAGGCAGAGGGAGAGTGGATCTGGAGGAAATGGGTAGTGTGGGAAACTGGAGGAGGTGAGGGAAGGGAAACTGTAGTTGGAATGTAATATATGCAAGAAGAATGAATAAAAGTAGAAGCTATAGTCTGACCATAAGTTAGGGCTGAGATGTGGTGAGAACTATAGAACTGAGGAAACATGAGGGCATGAAAACAGGAGTAAATGTGAGAGAAAAATGACAGTGCGTATATATAGAAATAGTTCACCAAGCTTCCTTCCCTCCATGATTTAAAGGGCCAGGCCAAGTGCTGAGGTCATTAATCAGCAAATCCAATCCCACTCCACGACAACAGTAACCACTCATGCAGAGGACACCATTGCTCTTCTGAGATAAAGGCACATTTCCCTTCCTTAGATCATTAATAGAACCCAATCTCTCTTAAGTGACTAGTCATAAAAGAAACAGAGCATTACCTAGGGGAAGGAAAACACTGGGCAAAAAACCCTTCACCTCAAACTATAATGGAAATAGATGTCCTTTCTAAAATGGCCTCGATTTGATTTAAGTTTGTTTTGTGAGATGGAAAACAAATGTTTTCAAGAGCACACAGATAAGAATTATCCTGCTCTGACATTAACTCCTGAACCACTTATCAAAACTATTTTTGTTGATCTCAAGTGTCCCAATTGTCTATTCCCAAAAGAGTTGGTAAGGAAAGCAAGGTTATCTGGTGTGTGATGGAGAGCAATTTCCTGCGGTTTTGATTGCTGGATCAAGACTGACTTAGCTTTTTCCAATTAAATGAAGCAAAGAAGTCAATTGTTAGCAGAATCCTCCTAAAGGATAGATTTATTTCAATTGAAAATCTCCCAGCAAAGTGATTCTTTGACTGCCATTTCTAGTCATAAATCCACTGAGGAGACAAAGAATGAGCTGAGAGATAGCAAGTGAGAGCCAACATCCCTGGGCTGTCAGATACTCTGCTCTATAGTTTTAGATGCTAAGATATATCTTCAATTACTAACCCAGTAGTAGTAAAAAAAAAAAAGTCCAGTTTAATGTAACTCCTCGAAGAGGAAGTGACCTTTGACCCCCAATACCAAAGAAATCTTTGGAATCTACTGCAAAAAAGAAATAATTAAAAGACCAGAAAATCAATTGCACTCAAACAAACAGGACAGGGCAGAGCTTGAAAACTCTGGGATATTCAGCACACTGTGAGAGTTACCAAATCTGGAGTGGGTTCAAGACAATACCTTTGGAAGGTATCTAAAGTCACTTGGGTGGATTTTTCAAGCTTTCATCACTATGGATTTTAGTTCCAATCATCTTCATCAATGCAGACCATTTCCTAACCAAGGCTATCTAATTTGCAAATTTGTTGACCCTAACACAGTGGGGGTCAAAGGATTTCTTAGGTTACTACAGTAGAGTTCATTTTGACAGAAATAGGCCAAATGACTCTTTGACCTATACCTCCCCCTGGCAAAAAAGATTAATGCTTGTGTCAAAATAATGAAACAGTGGTTTTTTTTCTCTTATTGCCTCCATAAATCCTTTACAAATGGAATAGTTACTTCCTGTCATTGTCTAGAGGAGTGGTTCTCAACCTTCCTCATGCTGCAACCCTTTAATATAATTCTTCATGTTGTGACCCCAACCACAAATTACTGTTATTGATACTTCATAACTGTAATTTAGCTACCGTTATGAGTTGCAGTATAAATACTTGTGCTTTCTGATGGTGTGAGGTGACCCATGGGAAAGAGTCATTACATCCAAAAAGGGGTTGCAATCCACAGGTTGAGAACCTCTGGTCTAAACAAACATGCCATGTGAGAAACTTCGGTCTGTAGTGCTTCCATATTTTGCTTTTTATATTATTTATCTTTGAAAAGATTGGAGACATGAATTCCTTAAAAGCAGAGGGACAGAAATGAGGACAAAGGGCAGGGGTACAACACATATAAACACAATATGTTGGTGCTGGAGGCATCCTTGAAAGCTCACCACTGAGTTGTTTTAGTGCCCCTAGATGATGCAAGAATTACTTTGCTTGGGTAGCTCAATAAAACATGCAGCAGATTGTGAAAATAAAAAAGCATATGTTGGCCAATTTTTAGAAATAAATGTCTTATAGATAATCATAAATACAAAACAAATACGTTTTATATCTAAAGTCAGTTCACTTTGGGCCCTTGCTTCTTCTTCTGAAAGGGAAGGGTTGGAGTCTCATTCTGAAAAATGATCTGATAAAGAACTCACTGAATTGGAACACCAAAAATAAAATCAGGGATGGCTTCGCATTCCTCCACACAAATTATATCAAGATTAGATATACTACTGGCATCCCTCATTTTTGTGTGATAGATATAGTTTACATAGGCCTATAGGCTAGTTTTACATACTAATTTTTTTCTGCATTAGTTAAAGTAATTCTTTACTTTGTATTAGTTGTAGAAAAAATATTGAATTATATTTGAACTTTAAAACCTATGCCCAGAATTTAGGGTGGTCTAATAAAATGGTAGATAATATATATCTAATTACTGTTTTTCCCTAGTTATATGCTACTTCAAATTTTAAAGAGAATGTACAAGTAAACTTTTGTGTCTTTGTGTGTGTGTGTGTGTGTGTGTGTGTGTGTGTTGACTGAGGATTAAACCCAGGATCTTCCATATGTCAGGCAATTGTTTTACCTCTGATTCACACTTAAGTCATTTTACTTATTTACTCTTAAAGATCTTTAGAAATAAGGTCCATTGATTATATGTATATACGTGTGTGTGTGTGTGTACATGGGTGTATATTATGCATATATTAGTATATCTAATTAATATATATATAGATATAGATATACATTATCAGTGGTCCATTATATGTGTGTATGTGCATGTGTGTATTATGCATATATATTGGTATATACATACCTAATTTATATATATATATATATATATATATATATATATATATTATCCTTGACTAATTATATATATTGATATATATGTATATATACACGTACATACACACACATAATCTGCAGCTATAAATTCTTTTCTGTAATTTCTATTGAAAACTAAAATTAATAGATGAAAAACAAATAAAATTATTTGCTAGTTCTCCTCCTATGCAATGAACCTTGTGATGAGGATATTTAGATGACAAGCCATTAGACAAGGCTTCTCCAGTAGGGGGAAGAACAAGGAGAACAGGATCAGGGGTCATATGTATGAATCTGGTTCCCTGTTTCCAAATCAGAGTCTAGCATCCCAGTTGACCTTCTACCATGGGTTTAACATCTTTAGTTTCAACCAATGACAGCTAGGAAGCCTGTGGATGCAGAGACTGACCTATACTGTGCAAGATATGAGAGGAAGTCCTGTGGGCAGATTTTAAGACAAACCTTTCTAGCAAGCCTTCAAAAGTGGGAAATGCAGTAAAGTCATTTGATGGGATCAAGTGATCCAGTTTCCTTCTATCTGGACTAGGCATAGTAATGGGGTAGAGCACACACTGGATGGGAGCAGTATGATTAAATCATGTTATTTTTCCAACCAGATAGAGACTAACGTTTCAAACACTTGACAAAAAACAATCAAGCAAAGATGTCAATGGTGGTCTCCTAACTTCTGAGGTTTCATGTTATATTTTTGATTCAGGACCCTCTGAAGAATGGTTCCTTTCCAGACAGGTGGGATGCACTTTGCCTCCAAAGAAAAGAGTACTGGAGAAAAACGAATGGGAAACATGGTTACAAGAAAACTGGGAAGACTGTAAGGTGAGCTCTGGTAAAGCCCGCACCCCATACTGATCAATCACAACAGTACTCATTAAAAATAAAAGGCTATTAACATTAACTCACTGAAAAATCATAAATGCATCTTTCTTAAGGAGCAATATCCAGCAAAAAAACCAAAATATTTAGCATCCCCAGATAAGAACCCACAATTCTACATCTTTCCTTCTACATTCCAATTTAATCTGAACAACGTTATGTATTTTCTACCTACATGATGGTATTGTTAAGAATTGGGAAAAGTGGAAAATAATTGAAAATGAAGTTGTTCTCTCTGTTTACAAGAAAGTCAAATTTAGGGCAGGGGAGATGGCTCCATGGTTAAGAGGACTGACTGTTCTTTCACTGGACACAGGTTCAATTCCAAGGCCCCACACTGTAGTTCACACTGTCTCTAACTCCAGTCCTGGACGATCCAATGCCCCATTTGTCCTCTATGGGAACTCCCTCTGTGTGGTGTGCATAGACATACACACATGAAAAACATCTGCACATATAAAACAAAAATAAAAAGATTTTTATGTCAATTTTATTATAATGGTGTGTATCATTAAGTTTATGATGTTATCTAAAACTTTTTTTTTCTTTTACATTTATTTTTTGAGACAGGGTTTCTCTGTGTAGTCCTGGCTGTCCTGGAACTCATTCTGTAGACCAGGCTGGCCTCGAACTCAGAAATCCACCTGTCTCTGCCTCCCAAGTGCTGGGATTAAAGGCATGTGCCACCACCTTCGGCTTATCTAGAACTTCTTGATTGATTTATCTTGGTAAAAGTCTTGAAGAGCTAAAGGAGCTAAAGAGCTTTGCATGGAATCTCTACAAATGAACTTTTTCACTGGGGATGGTATGAGCTGTGATTTCACAGGGTGAGGGTCAGCTGACTGAGTTAGTGTCACTGAGACAGCTTGATGAGTCACCCTATTCACTGCACAGGTGAATGTGGCTGTGATCACTTGGCTCTAACTTAGTTCCCTTAAAAAATCTCGTGTAGAGAGAGGACTGTATATTTATGTGGCAATACCATTGGTAGCACTGCGAGCAATAAAAGAGAAAATCATCCACTTTGCAGCTGTGTGGAAATGATGACATGATGCTCCAGAATTTTAGGACATCTAGAGATGAACGTGAGTGCCGAAGCTTCTTGTTTCATGTTGGGTTCTTCCGATTGGTCCCTTACTTTGCAACTTGACTTTGTATGTCATAGATCTAGTTCAAGGAGGGTCTGTTTTAAATTTCCTCCTTTGAGGAGAAGTCCAATAAAACAAAACAAAACAGGCAAGCAGACAAAAATAAAGTGGTTTTCTCAAGGTTGCAGAGCTTATTACTAGAAGATGTAAAGCCACAATACCATTTACAATATAATGCTTCCTTTAGATTAATTTTAGATTGGTCCTATAAAATAAATGGATACATATTACATGCTACTGTTTTCAAATTTAACAGTGTGGCCACTCATTAATTTTGAAAGATAAACAGTTGAAGGCTCTGACCTCCAGTGTCAGGCTTCTCTCTAGTAGTAATTACCTTTGTGTATTCATTGTTTACAGCTGTAATTTAAAGGATGGAGCAAGCATATAAAGGTCAATGGAGCTTGTTAATCAATGATCATCAAAAACACAATCAACCTTTGAGTAACTATAAAAAGCTGACCTGATAAACTCTAAACTACCATGCAAGACTTAATTGTAAAATAACAGAAAAAAGAAAACTGGTAACGTTGGTGTGTAGGCGATGTAGCTGCTATGATCTTACTTCATTCTTTATGTTTTATTTTTAGAAAAGAGCCTTCTGTGTTTATAGAAAACAGAGTCTTTTTTTTTTTTTTTTTTTGGTGTTTTGAGACAGGGTTTCTCTGTATAGCCCTGGCTGTCCTGGAACTCACTTTGTAGACCAGGCTGGCCTCGAACTCAGAAATACACCGGCCTCTGCCTCCCGAGTGCTGGGATTAAAGGCATGTGCCACCACGCCCAGCTTGAAAACAGCTTTATCCTATGATCCAGCACAGGGGAATGCCAGGGCCAAGAAGTGGGAGTGGGTGGGTAGGGGAGCAGGGGCGGGAGGAGGGCATAGGGAACTTTCAGGATAGCATTTGAAATGTAAAAAAAGAAAATAGCTAATAAAAAAACATAAAAAATTAAATTAAATTAATAATAATAAATTAAATAAAAAAGATTATTTACAACAACAACAACAACAAAAAGAAAACAGAGCTTTAAGAGTGGAATTTTATAATATTTAATGTTAATGGTTCTCAGTCTGGGGTTCATGACTACTTTGGTAAACCTCTATCTTCAAAAATATTTACATTATGAATCATAACCATGACAAAATTCCAGTTATAATGTCAAAATGAACATAACTTCATGGGTGGGAGTAACCAAAACATGAGGAGCTGTATTAAAGGTTGAGAACAATTGGTCTAGAATATCAAGCCATGAATTTTGTTTTATTTAACCTTTTCATGTATGTATGATATGTATGTGCTTGCATGTATGCATGCACACACATTTGTGTGGGTGTGCACATGCCACATAGCATGCCCACATATCTGTGTGGGTGTGCACATGCCACGTAAAACATGGGATCAGAAGATAGCATTTGTTGTTAGTCTTTTGTGTTTTATCTTCCTTGAGATAGGAATTTAAAGGATATAAGCTTTGTTCACACTACCTATGTCAGGCTAGCTGACCTGAGAAATTTGGGGCTTTCTTTTTTCTCTACCTGCCATCTCATGGTAGAACTAGGAGTATATGTTGCTTGCTGTCATGCCCACTTTTTGAATGGCTTCTGGGTGTTCAAGTTTGGGTTCTCACTAGTCAGTGGTAAGCATTTTATCTACTGAGCCATCTCTCCAACCTCAGACTTTAATTTTCTAAAGTAAGATGTCTGTAGCTCTTTAAATATAGTAAAGTATTTTCCTTCAAATCTTTAATAAGGAGGTTACTATGCTACTCAATAGCTTTTGTTGGCAGGAGTTAGTGGTGACACCTAGGTTAAAAATGTTACATTTTCTCTTAGAAAGGAAGGTTTTAAGTGCAGTGTTACCACCAGGAGTAGTACTGCTTCCTATACCCTAAAATTGACTGATATTAAAAGTAAACAAATAAACATTAAATTACTGCCTTGAAGTGAAGTAATTTATAAATATGTATTCCTAGTTGTTTTAAACACAGTCAAATTTCATCTTTGGATAATGTTATCTTTTGCTGGATATTTTTTAACATTTGAATTGCTGCTTCTCCTCCTTCCCTTTGTCACCTTCTAGTCTCTGCCTCTTTCCTCCCCTCCCTCTGCATCCACCCCTCCTCCCCATCTCCTCAGAAAATGTGGGGGGGGGGCTCTCATGGATATCAACCAGCCTTGGCATACTAAGTTACAGTTACATTAGGTTCATCTCCTTCTATTCAGGCTAGACAAGGCAGCAAGTTTAGGGTAAAGAGATTCTAAGACAGGCAGTGTAATCAGAGACAGGCCCCACTCCCACCCACATAAAGATCCAGATGTGCAAATGTTACATATGTGCAGGGAGCATAGGCCCGTCCCATGCACGCATTCTGGTTGGCAGTGCAGTCTCTGTGCACCCCTATGGACCCAGGTTAACTGATTCTATAGATTTTCTTGTGCTGTCCTTGACCCATCTGGCTCCTTCAATCCTTCTTCCCCATCTTCCACAGGATCCCCCAAACACCATTTAATGTTTATCTGTGGGCCTCTGCATCAGTTTCCATCAGTTGCTGGGTGAAACCTCTCTGATACCAGTTACTCTGGCTCCTGTTTTCAAGTATAGCATAATATCATTAATAGTGTCAGGGGTAGGCTCTCTTTCATTGCACGGGTCTCAAGCTTGTCCACTCATTGCTTGGCCATTCCCCCAAATTTTGCTCCATCTTTTACCCCTGCTCATCTTGTAGACAGGAAAAATGGTGGGTCTAAGGTTTAGTGTCTGGGCTGGTGCCCCAATCCCTCCACTGGAAGTCTTGCCTGTTTATAAGATATGGGTAGTTCAAGCTCAATATCCCCCATTGTTAGGAGTCTTAGCTACAGTCACCCTCATAGATTCCTAGGAGTTTACATTGTCCTAGGTTTGAAACTCATTCTGGAGATATGCCCCCCAATCCAGTTATGTCTCCCAGTACTTTCTCCCTCTGTCCTCCACACACCTTATCCCTTCTCTTCCCATAAGCAGCCCTCTCCTACCAAGTACCCTACCTATGTCTTTTTTGATAGCTAATCTATTTCCCCTTGTCAGAGAGATTCCAGCATCCTTCCTTGGGCCCTCCTTGTTTGGGTCTGTGTTTGGTAAAATGTTATCCTGTATTTTATGACTAATACCCACTTATAAGAGAGTACAAAAATTACCTTTCCGGATCTGGGTTACTTTTCTAGTTCCCTCCATATGTTTGCAAATTTCATAATGTCACTGTTTTTTTAATGTCTGAGCAATACTCTATTGTCTAAATGTACCACATTTTCTTTTGTCCATTCTTCAGCAGAGGACAACTAGTTTGTTTCCTGTTTCTGTATATTACGAACAAAGCTGCTATGAACATAGTTGAGAAGGTGTTCTTCAGTCAGAAGGGCTAAGATCAAAAACTCAGGTGACAGCAGATGCTGTTGAGGATGTGAATAAAGAAGAACACTCATCCATTGCTGGTGGAATTACAAGCTGATACAACCACTCTGGAAATCAGTTTGGTGGTTCCTCAGAAATTTGGACATAGTGCTACCTGAGGATCCAGCAATACCACTCCTAGGTGCGCCCAGAAGATGCACCAATATGAATAAGGACACATGCTCCACTATGTTCATAGCAGCCTTATTTATGGTTGCCAGAAGCTGGAAAGAACCCAGATTTCCCTCAACAGAGGAATAGATATAGAAAACGTGGTACATTTACACAATGTAGTAGTACTGAGCTATTAAAAATAATGAATTCATGAAATTCATAGGCAAATGGATGGAACTAGAAAATATCATCCTGAGTGAGGTAACCCAATTACAAAATAACACACATGACATGCACTCACTGATAAGTAATTGATACTGATAAGTATTCCCAAGATAAAATTCAGAGACCACATGAAGCTCAAGAAGAAGGAAGACCAAAGTGTGTATACTTCGGTTCTTCTTAGGAAGGGGAACAAAATACCCGTGGAAGGAGTTACAGAGACAAAGTGTGGAGCAGAGACTGAAAGAATGACCATCCAGAGACTGCCACACCTAGGGATCCATCCCATATACAGTTCCCAAACCCAGTCTCTATTGTGGATGCCAACAAGAGCTTCTGGACAGGAGCCTGATATAGCTCTCTCCTTAGAGGCTCTACCAGTGCCTGACAAATGTAGAAGTGGATACTCACAGCCATCCATTGGACTGAGCACAGAGTTCCCAAAGGAAGAGTTAGAGAAAGAACTCAAGGAGTTGAAGGGGTTTGCAACCCCATAGGAGGAACAAACCAGTACCCCCAGAGCTCCCAGGGACTAAATCACCAACCAAAGAATACACATGGGGGGACTCATGGCTCCATCTGCATATGTAGCAGAGGATGGCCTTGTTGGTCATCAATGGGAGGAGTGACCTTTAGTCCTGTGAAGGTTCTGTGCCCCAGTGTAGGGGAGTGCCATGGCCAGGAATTGGAAGTGGGTGGGTTGGTGCATAGGGGTAGGGGGAATAGGAGGTTTTGGGAGGGGAATCCAAAAAAAAGGAATAATATTTTAAATGTAAATAAAGTATCTAATAAAAATAGAAGGTTTTCTTGTGGTAGGATGGAACATTCTGTGGGTATATGCGCAAGTGTTATATTGCTGGTCTTCAGGTAGATTTATTTCCAATGTCCTGGGAAACTGCCAAATTGATTTCTAGAGGAGTTGTACAACTTTGCACTCCTACCAGCAATGTAGGAGTGTCCCCATTGCTCTATATCCTTGCCAGTATGTGCTGTCATTTGATTTTTGATCTTAGCCATTAATTAGGTATCAGGTGGAATCTCATAATCATTTTGATTTGCATTTCCTTCATGGCTAAGTACTTCTTAGCCAATAGAGATTTCTCTATCAAGAATTGGTTTAGATCTGTACCCCATGTTTAATTGGGTTATTTGATTTGTTAATGTCTAGTTTCTTGAGTTCTTTCTATATTTTGGATGTCAGCCCTCTGTCAGATATGGCATTGGTGAAAATGTTTTCCCATTCTGTAAGCCGCCATTTTGTTATTTTGACAGTGTCTTTTGCCTTACAGAACATTTTTGGATTCATGAGGTCCCATTTATTAATTGTTGATCTTAGTGCCTGAGCTAGAATTTTTATAAATGTTATTTCTGAGTAATTCTGAGTTAGGCCAATGGAGTGATCATTCAGACCAGTCATTCTCCAACAGATTTTTATACACTATAATCTGTGCACCCTAGACAATTTCAGAATATTTTTTAAGGCTCCTGCCCTTCTCTCATTCACCTCTAACTTTATATCACTCAGCAGTTCTGATTAGCACCCTAGGAATTATGGCAACACAATTATGAGTCTTTAGGAGGATGAATATTGTGGAAGAGGAAGAAGAAGATGATTTAATTTAAGTTCAACAAAAGATGCATTATCACAGTTGAAGTAATAACTGCACTAATAATAACAACTTATTACTTTTGTTTTTCTTTCAGAAATTGAACATTTCATTTCAGGATTTGGGGAACCCTAATCAAGTTGAAAACTTTAACAGGATTCTTAGAAGATTGATTCGAGTTGAAACCCTTTGGTTGGTGGATAATTCACTTGTAGATTTAAGTGCCATAAGATTGCCAAGGTACTAAGGTCTTAGGAATCATCATTTTTGCTAAAGCAAAAACAAACCCAAAAATGCTTATGCCAAAATACCATACTTCAGAATGAAAAATCTGTTTTCTTCCAAACTGATAGTTTCTTTTCTTTTCTTTTCTTTTCTTTTCTTTTCTTTTCTTTTCTTTTCTTTTCTTTTCTTTCCTTTCCTTTCCTTTCCTTTCCTTTCCTTTCCTTTCCTTTTCTTTTCTTTTCTTTTCTTTTCTTTTCTTTTCTCTTCTTTTCTTTTCTTTCTTTCTTTCTTTCTTTCTTTCTTTCTTTCTTTCTTTCTTTCTTTCTTCTTCTTCTTTTTTTCTTACCAACTCTTGGCATAGTAATTTGTAATTGTGGAATCTGTGATCCAAAAATCTTGCCATTTTCCTTGTGTTGTAAACTTGAAAACACATTTCTATTACATATATATCATGGTTGTAGTATTTACTTAGTTGCATTTCTTCAACACTTACAAGATAATATTCTATAAAGTTGTTAACAAGAATATTATCTTCAAGGCTATATAATATAGACATTAAGACTGCTATCCTGGTGACAGAAACAAATAAAAGATAGAACAAAACATTTTATGAGAATTTTTTTTTTCTCATGGACCCTTTCATCACTCAAAAGATGCCAAATTCCTATTGTTAACACGATTCTGCTTTTCCAGTCAGTGTTGTGAAAGAACAGTCCTTGCAGAGAGCGTCTATCAGCTCCATCAGGCAGAATGAGTGGGTGGTATGAGATTCTGAAAGCCATAAGAGCCAGGATGAAGTCTTCAGGAGTCGAATAGAAGAGTGTCACGATTCGTTTCACTGTCACTTTGACACACGTGGGAAGAGGGAGTTTCAACTGAATAACTGCCTTTGTCACATTGGTTCTGTTGTCATGTCTGCCCAGCAGTTTCTTGATTACTATTTGATGTGTGAGACCTCATCCAACCGAGAGCAAACCCATGCCTATGCAGGTTGACCTGGCTATAAAGAAAGCCAGTTGAACATAAACCTCAGGGTAATCCAGAAAATGTTCTTCCTCCATGGTTTCTGTTCCAAGACCTCATCTTGGGTTTCCCTGGTGATGGTCTGTATCCAGTAAGCTAAATACATCCTTTCCTTACCCAAAGTTGCTTTTGTTGTGGTGTCCATCAGGGCAGCAGAAAGCAAATGAAAATAGTGTGGAGGGAAACAGAGACTCAACATAAAAGGAAAGTAAATCCCAGAGCAATTAAGATGGGTCTCTGATCATTGGTTGATAAGGCTACAGACACATACTAGCATCACTGTACAGGAGAAAAGAAACAGCTGGGGAGATGTAAAGTAGGCCAGAATATGCAAAGTGTAGATGTACCTATCGCCACCTTCAGGCATTTTCATGTGTGAAACATAAATAGCATTTAAATGTACTTCTATTCATTTTTTAAAATGAGTTTAAAAGAACACAAAAATTTTAAAGAAAATTTATGATATTAACACATATGCTTAAACACTCACACACACACATACACACACACACATACACACACACAGACACACACACACACATACATCCTGTATCACACAACTCCAACTTAGTAACCTTGGTGATTTAATTTGCTAATTAAGATAGAAGGGACACATAGCTATATTTTACCAATACTCATGGAAATAAACATGCAACAAAAGCAATTTGACAGTCACAGAAATCCAGAGCATATTGAGTTCTGAATTTAAGCTAAGCTACTGTCATCTAGGTTTTTGCCTGTCTCTGTCATATCTTCCTGTCTGAAGCTGTCTGGGATGGAGTTATTCTAGGTGATGGTGTGATGAGTCAGGATGAGAAAACAGAAAGGGAATATATGACTGACCATTGTGGAGGGAACTGACTTCAGAGAAGAATGGAAACGGCAGAGCAGCAGAAACTGCTGGCTGAGTTTACAATTAGAGAGTGCCAAGGTCCTGAAGTAGTAAAGAGCTGACACCAAAAGTTATTAAATTTACCATTAGGTTATATAAAGTGTATATGGATCTGAACTGGCAGAAGAACAAAGACATTAGATATGCAAAGGGAAGGATGGATTCTGCGGGCTTTATTTGGTTTTATGTCTCTAGGTTTCCTTTGGTTGTTGTCCCTTATTTATCTGTGCCAGTTCTCATATCAAAATCAGTGAACTGTTTCTTTCTTGTGGTATTAAATGCAACATATTCATAAAGAATGTATTTTTTCCTTAAGACAGTATTGTAGAGATATATTTTGAATTATTTCCTCCATCATCACAGTCTCATATAATTATGATTTTAAGGCAAAGACATAGGGAAACATTAAATATCAGAAAATGCATTCAACTTCAGTGTCTAACATACTTTTATTTTCTTAAGGGTACTATGTATATTTCTTTTCTATATAAAGCAAGGTTTACATCTGATTTAAAATGCTATTTTATCATTGTAGAAATTTTTTTAAGTACACAAAAGCAAGAAGAACAATTACATCATTATTTAGGGGCAATATTCTTCACAAGTTGAGTTTCTCTGTTTATACTTATTTGCTGGGGAAATAGTATGGGACTAGTCACATTTTCAAGATGTATGGAACATTCAACGCCCACTAGACACATGGGAAGAGAAGGCAGATGCATGTGTACAGCAGGCTTATATCTACTCATCTAGGTCCCTCCATTGGTGATCACAGTTCATGATTTGTAGACTTCCTTTGTGGTAATTCTCACCGTCACTCTCTGGCATGGCTATGGGCTATGACCTTAGCAGGACTAGAAAGTGGTATTAGATTTGGTAATTCAGTGCCCACTTTAGAAGAAGGACTGTTATTTTCTGAAGGGAAACTGAGGAACAATGGATGTGGGGGAGAAGGGAGGTGGCGATGAAGTGGGAAGAGAGGAGGGAGGGGAGGCTGAAGTTCAGGTATATTGTATGAGGGAAGGATAAAGATTTTTCAAACAAATGATACAACTTATATCGTCTCCAGCTGCAGAGTTTTAAATATGAGCAAAAACTATCTCACATCTTTCAAACAACTACCAAAGATACCTCAGATACAACATTTATCGCTGGCTGAAAACCACATTGAGACACTGACTGGCCTCTCCAGTTTACGGTGCACACCACTGGAATCCCTCACCTTGAAGAGGAACCCCTGTGAATTTCACCAAAACTACAGGAAGCAGTAAGACTCAAATGTCTGGGTTACCTTTTGCTGAATAATGAACTGTTAGCCATAGCCATGTTGCATGTTTTTCCTCTCTTGTTTACATTCACTTAGCAAAGGTTTGCTCTTTATTTCATGCATTTATGTATACTGTGTGCACATTTGTATACCAGCTGAATGTAGGTGCCTGAGGCATGTATGTGTGTGTCTATGTGTCTGTGTGTCTGTGTGTATCTGTGTGTGTACACATACATAGTTTTGGGGTAAAGTGTATCTTCTCAGATCTTAGTGTGTATACACGTGTTTTCTCTTTCCAGTTCCTCAGACAGAGCACACTTTTCTGTGATCTACAGCCCAAGGCTTTACTAGTCTTGGCCAAAGAGTCAAAGAGTTGCTTTTCTTTTAGGTTTGTTAAGGTTTTTGTTTGTTTGTTTGTTTTTTGTTTTCTTGTTGTTTTGTTTTTTGTTTTTTGGCTTTTTCAAGACAGGGTTTCTCTGTATATAGCCCTGGCTGTCCTGGAGCTCACTTTGTAGACCAGGCTGGTCTCGAACTCAGAAATCAGCCTTCCTCTGCCTCCCAAGTGCTGGGATTAAAAGCATGCACCACCACCGCCTGACCTTAAGTTTTTATTATTTCTTTTATACTGTTTTTTATTTTGATAATTTTTGTTGGTTTTTCTATTTTCTAGTGTTATTGGCTCCTTCCTGGGACTTCATAGATGTATCTATTTTTGCCATCAGTGTTTTGGGTTCCTTCAATTATCTTCTTCATTGCTTGCTTAGTTAGCATGTCTTTCTTTAGTTTATGTTTATCATATTAAAATGTCCCCTTTCCTTTAATTATAAAAGGTATTGTTACAGGGCATATAAATACAGGTTCCAGCTATTTTTTTTTTCAGAAATTATATGCTATTCCATTCTTTGGAGCCTTTAAAGTCTTAAGAATGGTGCTGTTCTGATGGCACCTTTATAAGTGACTTAGTGATTCCCTGTTGCAGTTTGCACTATTTGTTGCTCTGTATATCTACTATAAGTTGATGGAGATGAATATTTCATGGTTTTATTATTCCCAGTGTTTCCTGTGTCTGGATGATCTCTCCTTTTTCTAGATTTGGGAAATATTCTGTTGTGATTTTATTGAATATACATTTTGTGTTTCTGTCTAATACATTTCCTCTTCCTTTCATGGTCAATTTTGTCTTCTAGTGGTATTAATTCCCTCTTGCATTCTTGTTTCTTCTTATTGTTTCATCATTAGTGTTATTCTAATTTATATACCTGCTCTCTAAGCCCTGATACTTTATATTCTACTTAATTTATCACTTCGGCAAAGCTTTCCACTAAGGGTTTTATTTGACTAACTAACTGCAATTTTCATTTCCAAAATTAACGATAACTATATTTTGGTATTTTAAAATCTCAATTGATTTTTGTTTTCATATTCTAAATTTACCTCCTTCTTTCTTTCAGTTATTTCATTCAGTCGTTTTTCTTTGAACTACTTCAGAAATATAATTAGGTCTCTTTGCTTAGAATGAAAAATGATGGGTATCGATGCTTTACCTGAATGTACATGCACTGTGTGCATGTTTATGCTTACAGAGGTCAGAATATGGTGTCAGATCTCTTGGAACTGGAGTTATAGGCAAATGTCGGCATCCTTACTTGAGTGCTGAGAACTGAAATCTGACCTTTCATAATAGTACCATGTACCTTTAACCACTGAGTAATGTCTCTAGCTCCCTCATTTTTCATTTAGTTGAACATTCTTATAAGCATTCTTTTGAATTCTTTGTCTGGGATTTCCTTTAACTTATTGTCTTTGGAATTCATTATTATTGATTTGGTAATTTTCAAAGACATCTTGTTGTCTTGATTTTGGACAGGGTTCTTACATTTTTGTCCTGTGATTTATTATTTTGTGCTGATGTCATTGGTTCCATTATTTTAATCAACCATTTTAAGTCAATGAATGAGAGTAGGTTATTGTTGGATTCTATTATACCTCCATATTGCGTTGGACATGCAGCTCAACAACTAAATTATCAGCCTGTGTGTTAAGAAAAGTGGGCACTATTTCTAACCACAAGTAAGAGTAGAATACTAATGACAGAAGCAATCACACCTGAAAGAGAAGCCCTTGCAGCTCAATGTTCACAGCTTGCCAGGCCTTTCCTGCCTTTCTGACAGTGTTCACATTCTAGTTGTTCCTTTGAGTTTTAAATCATGTTATCTCAATATGGCTATATGATTCTCTGGGTCTCATGATCTTAATAATTTGGGAAGATGCTTTGGGCTTGGACATGAGGTTGTGCCAAGTTGTTTTTAACACATCCTTGGAAGACAGTTTGATCACAATCTAGCTTAAGATTGGCTTGGTGTAGTAGACTGTGATGCTGAACAGGTGGCAGTGGGTAATTTTCCAGTGTCTGATTCACATGGCTTATGACACTGTCATGGAATTTTTCTGTTTTTAATGTTGTTGATTCCAAAGATTTTTCTTTTCCATTAATTTGTGGGTCCAGAGAGGGGCCCTACTAAAGGGATACCATGTCTTTAGCTTTTCTCTAAGTACATATTTCTAAAAGGTTTTATAAGATTGACTTATACATTTTCTACTCTCTGATTTTATTTTCATGATGATCCATGAGCACCACAAAGAGGGAATTGATTAAGTCTACTGCAGTGTTTGAATGAACTTAAAATCTGCCAAGAAGAAATGATTTTATTATTTTGTCACTGCTGGGAACACCCCTAATGAAGTTAGTACAATTTAAATAGACTTGGATTGCATACTAAGCAAATGCTTACTAAGACCATAGATATATTAGTAGTTAAAAGGAAGATAGATGATATATAAAGCAATAGATGACTAGATGATAGATTGATAGATAGAGTAAATAAAAACAGATAAACAGTTAATTCTGTGTTGTTGGTATTCTTATGGGACTTGAAAAGATGAGATAAGTAAAGGAATTCTAATCTTATATTTGTTACCATATGACTATAGATCAACTCATCTCTCAGCTAATTTTCTACTAAGGGGCAAATCATCTCTGGGGACAGTCTAATCCCATTCTCTGATGGGAACCCTTTGCAGCTATCAAGCATCCATAACAGATGTGGTTATGCTTATCTTCCCTTCACATAATTGCCAATTTTCCCACAATAGCAAAACAGCTTTATGTAAAGTTATATTGTGTGACTTCTTCTGTACAGTGACAAAGTGTCAAAATTTGTATTCTAATTTGTGTTGTTACGACATGAATCTCATTATTGCAGCCGTCTCTCCTATGACTGTAGTTGGAAAGCAAAATTTCAAATTGCTTTTACAAAGCAGTGAAAACTGGAAGCATAGTGACTTTAATATTGAGATAGTATTTAATCATAATAATGTTTTGAAGCTTAAATAATATTTTCTGAATTCAGAGGAGGCTTAAGCAGACATTTCAACATCATCCATAAGAAGTCTCATTCTTAATCATAAGGATAACTTAATTCTATGATATTTTCATTTTATTAATATGTTGGATTTTATAAAGCATTTTGGTGCCAACTCAAGTCACTTGACTTCCTCCAAAAGACATACTACAGTAAGAACATTAAGACTATCTGAAATCTGATATGCCCTGCCATTTCACTACAATTCTGTCTTCAGAATTCATGATGTGGTATACAGTCAGATGAGAACAATTCTTTTCTCTTTTCCAGTATTAATTCTATTGAATTGTGTCTGAGATGGATGTATACTGACTTTTAAGCTACAAAAGGCAGGTTGTGTTGACTTGCATACTTGAGAGGTGCTTTGGAGAGAGAGATGAAGTGGTTTTAACATAGGAAGAAAGGATTTAAGCTTCCACTCCTGCTGAGTAGATAAGACAAAGTGTGAAGTCTATCTAAATTTGAGTTCAGTTACCCATCCAGTAATCCCTACTTTAAAGATAATACACCATTTATTTTTGTCACTAGGTGTTCATATCAAGGATTTGGACCAAACTCTAGAGAGCCTTGGCACCCTGTTTGTAATTATTTTATATGTAGCTTCTCTGGGATACTGTTACCTAGAATTATGACTTTTTCCTTTTATCTCCTCATGTTCAGATCAGACAGCATGATTCTAAAGAGAAAGGACTGAGATGGAGGGTAACCTCACTTCCAGGATATGCTCATTTAGCACAAGCTAAATTCTCTGCCGTTTTGAAGAAGCCAGTGTCATATTATTTTCATCACAGCTTTGTGTTTTGAACATCTGGAAGGTGATGGCGTCTCCTGAGCTAAGTCTGAACACTGGCCCCTGAGGACTTAGATTTTAATGCTTCTCTGGCTAAGACTGAGACTCTGAATAAAATACTTGAAGTAGGAAAGCACAATCTTCTTGATAGGATGCTGTGAGGACTAAGTGAAATAATGTGCAGAATGTATTTGTGGCGCTCAGAAAAGCAGGCACTGGACAACAGGAAGTCATAAGCAGGTCAACAGCGCCATTATTAGGTGACGGGTTTAGGATCTTCCATTTAATTGCGAAGGCCATATATCCCACTTGCTTGAAGTCTAAGAATTCCCATATGTAGGGGGCCTGTCCACTTGAAGGAAGGCATTGCCTTGTAACAGTTCTTTCCATATGATGACTGTTTTAATATACTGATCAGAAGGATCTCTTTGACCTTGGAATTGAATTTCTAAATTTGAAATATGACCGACAGAACAACTTTCTGTCAAGACAAAATAGCTTGCAGAATATATCTCATCCTGCTTTTATTCCTTTCAGCTCTCACTAAATAGCACTGCCTTCCTGCAAAGCCTCACTGAACTTTTAACTTTATAACAGGCACATTTGCCCTCATAGACCCACTTGTTCCCTTAGAGTATATTGGCTGAATTCGCTCACTGATTTTTTTTTTTTTCTTAGAGGGCTTTTTGAAAACTAGACTGGAGTTCTCTTATAAAAACTGACTGAATTCTTTCTCACTTCTCTGATCAATGTTTACACCTGCTGAAAGATCAGTTAGATCCAAGAAAGGGCAGACTATGCCTAGGTCATTAGCTCAAGGAATTAACAATGGCTTGTTTTCACCCCTCTTCAAGGTATAGAGAGCAGAATAAAGTGTCAGCCATGGACCATTTCTTATTTGAATAGGTCAAATACATTTATTCATAAAGTAAGTAAAATAATTTTCTTTGTTCCATATACTTATTTAATTTTCGTTTTGTTTTGTTTTAGAGTGTTCCTGTGTTTGCCAAACTTAAAGATTCTGGATGGGATCTTGAAGTTACCAGAAGATTGTTCCCCTCCAGAACACAATATTTTTTCCAAATTATGTATTTTATCATAACAAACTCTGCATAGAAAGAAAATAGTTACTGTTACTGACAAAAAGCTAAAAATAAAAGTAATGCATCACTATATACTACATGAATTTATATTTGCATAGTATCTACATGTGTAATATATACTTATTCAGCATTTATTCTGTCTTGAATTCATGGTAGGAGAATATTTCTTTAACAGACCATTTCCTGGACAGGGATATAAAGCTAGGGTCATGCTTTATGATCAATTTCCCAACACTGTACAAATAAAGGATTATGTTCTATATTGTCGACTGTGGTTTTGTTGCACTTGCTCAACTCTGCCCCTGTAGAGCAAAATCTAACAGAAACAATATAGCAAAGTGTGAGTGGGTGGCAATGACTCTGCAAAACTTGTCTTCCCAAATCACAATACCATGTATTGTATTGATTTCTTCTCCAAGTTTCGATGTCACAGAGTTGATTGTATTACTTGTCACATATCCACCTGCATTCTCTGAAACAGGCATTTATTTCCCCTTCTCTTGACGTCAGACCTTTCTTCCACCAGTGAGACCAAGGATTGTGTTGCAGATCACCGACAGGCAGAACTTTGAGGACCTAGTTTGCATTTTGTTACAGTTTTTAAAAAGTTATATCAAACCATTGATTAAATAGGAAAATAAAAGTGGCTTCCAGGGCCTGGCATGACTGTGGTGTAAGGGATAGAACCACCATCATT
>NC_034593.1:67140461-67148379 GCF_900095145.1 Mus pahari
TAGACCAGGCTGGCCTCGAACTCAGAAATCCGCCTGCCTCTGCCTCCCAAGTGCTGGGATTAAAGGCATGCGCCACCACGCCCGGCTTTTTTTTTTTTTTTATAGGATGAATTTGAATTAAGAAAGTAACCAAGGTGGCAGTGGCAGTCATAATTAGAGCTTAAGTAACTTTATTATAAACTATAAGAAAATAGTCACTGACAGTTGTGTGTCAACACCAAGAAACATTTGTTAGTTCCTTCTTTATCTGAGTATGTGATATAAAGTACCCTGTTAATACAATCACCAGATTTGGCAAAGGAGTTTGCATGGAAGAACAGTCCATAATAGGAGCCTGGAGGCTTATGTCTAAACTGGAACCACCATCATTCTTTGGAAAGATGTATATAGGCAAGGAAGAGTTTCATAATGTTTTACCATAGACATACCTGTACCACTGAACAGCTCCATAAATTTAGGGACTGAAACATAATAATGTGTTTCCTTCCACAGCACAGTGAGCATTCGAAATCTTAAGTGCATGAACACATGTGACCACTACAGGAAACCATTAGTGCCTGCCATTACTTAAAGGTACAATGTAATTTTAGGCATTTCAGTGAAATTAATTGGAAAACTTTCTTTGGGGTAATCATGATGGAGCACTTAAAACTGTTATAAGAACACTAGAAATTGAGTATGATGGGGAATCTGGAAATAATACTTTACTGGTTACACTAGTTTGAATTGGCTTTTCTGCTACTCATAGGGAAAACATTATAGCTTACAAGGAAACCACGGGTTTCATGCATGGAAAATAGGATGTGCAGGATTGTTGTACCTATATCTTAGAAATAACGGCTAGACTCTAGTCTTAGATTTTCAAAACTTACTTTAATGATGGTTCCTTAATGCTTCATCATCCTTTCTAGACTGCCACCCCCCAGAGGTAGGGGAAAAGAAAGGTTAATGTGAAACCAGACTTGTGAACCTGTTTAGAAATAATTGGGGTGAATGGAGAAGCTAGAGAAAGTACCTAAGGAGCTGAAGGGGTCTGCAACCCTATAGGTGGAACAACAATATGAACTAACCAGTATCCCCAGAGCTTGTGTCTCTAGCTGGACATGTAGCAGAAGATGGCCTAGTCGGCCATCATTGGGAAGAGAGGCCCCTTGGTCTTGAAAACATATGCCCCAGTACAGGGGAACGCTAGGGCCAAGAAGTGGGAGTGGGTGGGTAGGGGAGCAGGGTGGGGGCGGGGGAGGTATAGGGGACTTTCAGGATAGCATTTGAAATGTAAATGAAGAAAATATCTAATAAAAAATTGAAAAAAAAAAACAATTGGGGTGGTGGGCAATTCCAAACATTTTCAGCAGTCCAGTTCACTCAGCAAACACCAAACATGAAAATCAGTTGGTGTCTTGATCCAGAAGAAAACGCAAGGTTCCACCCCTCCGCATGAGTCTAGAGAAGTAGCAAGAAGTAGCTGGAATACTATCAAAAGTTCTTTGGTGCATTTGTCTCTATGAAGTCACAGCTAAGATCAATAAGGAAAGCAAGGTTAATCAATACAAGAGAGTCAGCAAAGACCAGGCTCAGCAGTGTCTGATCAAGATCAGCAAAGAACTCAGGCTCTAAGCCTGAATTCTAGCGTGTTCAATGCTCCATTTGTAACTGTGGGCTTTTCCACCCTCTGTCCCAGTTCCCCAACTAATGACTCTGAGACTTATTATTTATGAATAAATGCCTAGACCAGAAGCTTGGACATATTCATGAACTAGCTCATAACTTTATTAACCCATTTATGCTATTTTGATTGCCACACGACTGGTTAAGTCTCCTCGGTTTCTTGTCTGACTCCCCTGAGTTCCAGGCAATTCTCTTTTCCCTCCCGACTGTGTCCTCTCTCCCTATCTGAACTCCCACCTTCTATTTTCTGCCTCAGCTAATAGACCATCAGCTTTTATTGACAGCTGATGCTTCTGTACAGTAAACAAGAGAGTCTCTCTACATACGCGCCTCTGGGAGCTTGCAAGTTCTCTCTTAAATGTATCAATTGTTATACTAAGATCTCTTAGAATTTTACTCAGCTTCCAGGTTTTTGAAGTCATCCTGATATTTTGTGTTTTACTATTAAAAAAACAGAAATAGTTACACTGGGATTCCAGGAGGTTTGGAAAACAGCAGTGGGGCAGGAACTGAAAAGAACCAAGGCAAGAAATAGACTATGGTGGTTTGAAAGAGATATCCCCACAGATTTAGGCAGTTTGAATCCTTGGTCCATAATTGATGGAGTTATTTTGGTCAGGATTAGGAGACATAGCCCTTCTCGGTGAGATCTTTGAGGTTTTAAAGCCACATGTCATTTCCTGTGTGCTCTAGCTTCTTCTTCTTCTTCTTCTTCTTCTTCTTCTTCTTATTATTATTATTATTATTATTATTATTATTATTAGTAGTAGTAGTAGTAGTAGTAGTAGTAGTAGTAGTAGTAGTAGTGGTAGTATTGGATATTTTATTTATTTACATTTCAAATGTTATTCTCTTTCCCTGTTTCCCCTCTGGAAACCCCCCCCATCCCACCCCCTCTCCCTCTGCTTCTATGAGGGTACTCCCTCACCCCCCTCCCTGATATTCCCCTATACTGGGGCATCCAGCCTTCAAAGGACCAAGGGCCTCTCCTCCCACTAATTCCCCGACAAGGCCATCCTCTGCTACATATGTGGCCAAAGCCATTGGTCATTCCAGGTGTACTCTTTGGTTGATGGTTTAGTCCCTGGGAGCCCTGGTGGGTCTGGTTGGTTGATATTGTTGATCTTCTTGCTTGAAGTTTATGACATGAGCTCTCAGTTGTTCTTGGCACCATGGCTGCTAGCTGCTGCTATGAATCTCTGCCATGATGGAATCTTATCACTCTCAAACTACAGACCCAATAAACATTTTCTTCTCTAAATTGCTTTGGTCATGGTGTTTTACCACAACAATAAAAAGTAATCAATACAAAAACTGTAGTTTTCTTGAGTTTAAGTCACAGTGAAAACTGAAAGATTCCCAAAATAAGTCTTTCTGTACAAAATTTGAAAACAAAACAAACAAACAAACAACAACAACAACAACCAAAAAACAAAAATTTGCCGGGTGTGGTGACACACGCCTTTAATCCCGGCACTCGGGAGGCAGAGGCAGTTGGATTCCTGAGTTCGAAGCCAGCCTGGTCTACAAAGTGAGTTCCAGGACAGCCTGGGCTATACAGAGAAACCCCGTCTTGAAAAACAAAAACAAAAACAAAAAAACTGAAAACTGAGAGTAAACTTATTTGATTCTCTTAGATACCATCTATTTTCAATTATTATTTCTTTTTACAATAGACGCAATGTAACTTGTTGCGTATTATCATACTACCAAATTACAATGATGAATTGGCAGCTTTTAAAGGCTAATTACAGAGATGAAATGAGTTTCTGATTAGTTTTAATGCTCTGGAACAAATGAACAAATTTTTGAATCACTGAAAGTGCATTTTTTTTTCTTTTCAAGACAGGCTTCCTCTGTGTAGCCCTGGCTGTCCTGGAACTCACTCTGTAGACCAGGCTGGTCTTGAACACAGAAGTCCTTCTGCCTCTGCCTCCGAAGTGTTGGGATTAAAGGAGTGCACCACCACTGTCTGGCATATTTTTGTATTTTAAGAAAAGAAATATTCTATGGTATTTTGGTTTTTTGTTTTTTAGAGCTTCTGAAAGGTCACATCAAAATGTTCACACTACTTTAATAAATGCCTTGTGAAACCTGTGGCTAATAAAATTTTTTTTTTCTGTAATGTGTTAGTGTCCTTGAACACGGCATGTTCTATGTCATATTTTCCTTTACATTTCATATGCTAACTATTCTTTACAATATATCACAGAATCCATGCTTCTTAGAAAGTAGAAACATCTATTTTATGGTTGTATATGTAAGATATGTGTTTGATGTATTAATAATATGCATATGATCTGTATGAATGATATATAAATTATATGTTTGATATGTCTATTATGTGTATATGAGTTGATTATAATTGTGTAATATATATGGTGGTAAGTATGTATGTATTATGTGAGCATACAAATATAAGTATATATGTTTGCATATGTGTACTTTCAGGTGTGAGTGTGCCATGTTGATTATCATGAGGCTGTAAGAGGACAACCATTGATATAGGATCCACTTTTTACCTTGTTTGAGACAAGGTATCCTTTTCATAACTACATATTCTATGTCCCATGTGCCTGAGGAGCCTTCAACCTACCTTTGTCTGGCTTTACAGTGCTTTGGGGGATCTGAACTCAGGTATTCATGGTTGCATCATAAGGGCTTTATACACTGAGCCATCTTTAAAGCATTTTCGTTCATCTTCACTATTCTTTATATATTTCAAATAACTAAGTGGGAATCTCAATGAGTGTCACATAGACAAGTAAAATTTGATTATGTCTTCATAAAATATTTGATTTCTAGCCCTGGAAAAACATCAATAACATTTTAAAGCCTAAAGTAGTAAAAGGCCCAGTATTTAGCAGAGGATTGCCTTGTTGGGCATCAGTGTGAGGAGAGGTCTTTGGTCCTTGATGCCCCAGTGTAGGGAAATGACAGGGCAGGAAGGCAGGAGTGGGTGGGTGGGGGAGCACCCTCATAAAAGCAGGGGGAGGAAGGATGAGATAGGGGGTTTCCAGAGGGTAAACTGGGAAAGGGAATACCATTTGAAATATAAATAAATAAAATATCCAATAAAAACGGGGTTAGGTAGATGATATTAATCTTGGACTTGCTCTGACTACGTTTCACCTTGTCCCATGACCAAATCAGACCAATAGTTCTGCCCTCATTGTTCCTTTCCTGATAACTGAGGAGAGGGATGTACTGCCTGGATTCTCACAGCTAAGGAATTTATCGTTGGAAATTTGAAGAAGACTTTGAGTTTTTACTTTTCCCAATAGCCTTCCTTCCACTCAATGAGCAGAAGTTCAGATAACTGCTTTTTTTGTCTGTCTGCTGGTCAGCCTTTCTCCCTCTTGTCCCTTTCAAGGCCATGCCCTTTCCCCTTCCAGTCCTCTCTGGTGATACATGGAGCATAAACACTGGAGAGAGGTGTGTGTGTGGGGGGGGGTTGTCTGTGGCAGTTGGTCTTAGCTGAAAACTAAACCAAATGGAGCAAAAACATTTCTACTTGCTTCTTTTCTTATTCGCATATATTCCTGAGATTAGAGAATATATCTCTTTGTTTGAGAGAACAGATAATTTCCAAATATTAGATGTAGGCATACTATTGTGACAGAAGCATATCCTATTTTAGGTTGAGTTCTATTAAATATCAGTACAATTTACTAGATTCATTGGCTCTTGGGAGTGAAAACACAATTTGTAATAAGATGTATTTTGTTTAACTGGTTATCATTACCATGGTTTATCTTTATTCAGAGGACTGGGAAAGTATTTTTCTAGAAAAGTTATCTGGTTCTCTTCAGTACTCTAGCCATATATTATTTTAATGTCATGCTGCTATTGCCCAGTCTCAATACAGTTTATGCTTTCATGCAAAACACAAATGTGCTTATAGATATACATTATGCATTAATAGTTTTCCTAAATCTTAAGTAAGTCTTCCAGGTGACAAGCATTTACCCTGTTCACCCTGATGATGCACAGTTTGGTGCATAGATATTAAGAATGGCAATATGCTTTAGTTGGTTTTTTTCCTTTGAGGCATATATAATATTCTTCTCTATCTCTTCTAATTAGTTTTGGTTTGAAGTCTATTTTGTCTGATATTAAAGTGGATATATTGTCTTGTTTACTTTTTCTTTTGCATTATTGTTCTCTCATATAATACATCCCAACCACAGCTTCACCTTTCTCTACTCCTCCCAGTACCCCCAAGATATGTTGCACCTCTGTTTCTCTTCAGAAAACAGCAGGTTTCCCAGGGATATAAACTGAGGACAGCACAGAATAAGATGAAGTGAACCTAAGCACAAACCCTCATATCAAGGCAATGTTGGTCATGGGCTCCCTCTCCTGGTGTGTGCCTCAAGTTAGACCAGTCATTGTTGCCTACACCTACATGCTCTGAGCCACCATTACCCAACAAAACTTGCCTACAGGACAGGTTGTGGGTGAAAGGTCTTGCAACTGGGATGTGTCTTAATACCAATACTGGAAGCCTTGCCTGGTTATAGAAGATGGAATGGTCAGGCTCTATTATTAGGATTCCACCATAGAGTTACCCTCACAGGTTTGAGGGAGTTTCTGCTGCACAGATTTCCACTCAGCCTCTCAAATCCCCCCAATTACAGCCACCTCTTCCCAAATTCTTTCCTTCTGTTCTTTTCTATGTCCTCTATTCTGCCACCAACTTGCTTAAGTTCATTTGCTTGGGATTCCTTTTTTCTATCTGTTTACCCCAAAGTAATGTGTATTCTTAATATTAACGTGTACTTCATGGATGTAGCACAAGGCTAGATTCTCATTTTTTCTTCCATTCTGTTAGTCTGTGTCTTTTTTTTTCATTTTTAACATAATATTTTTATTGATTATTTGGGAATTTCACATAATGCATCCTGATCACGCTAACTTCCCAGGTCTCCCAAGTCTACTTCCCCACCATTAGGTCCTTCCCCCCTTAAAAAAAAAAGATATAAAATGTCCAATTTGTGTTGGCACTGGAGCATGGCGAAAGTCTAGGTGGCCAGACCTTAAAGAAAGGTAAGTGTTTCCCCAGCCTGACCCCCATCAGTAACCCTCTGTTGTGGAGGGCTACACTTCAGTAGCAGCATCACAAATTTTAGAGTTCCTTTCAATGGAGTCCAGGCTAGGTTGGTACATTGGGAGGGGGAGGGGGTAGGAGTTGTTACAGAAACCTTCTATATCTCTCTTTCTCAACTGTGAGACTACAGTCATGATTCCATTGTGGAAGAAGCTTCCTCGTCCTTTATAGTCAGCAGGAGCATGGATCATGAACTTCCGCATGACAACTGCATGACCCATAAACATCCTCAAGGCCTCCAGAGTTAGCTCATGCTACAGACCTCAGCATTGTTTTGAGAACAATGTAGGCCACAGAGACCAATATAGTCCCTGGTGACATCTAAGTCCCTGAACATCAACACAGTCCTCAACTGCAGTGAATCCAGACATCCCAAAGTCCCTGTTGGGAGCACAGGCCAAAGACATCGACATAACTTCAGGTGGTAGCCACTCTATTCACATTTGCATCCCCCTAACTCCCCCACTCTAAGCACAGCCTGTGGATGTTAACATGGCCTCAGGTGGCATTATAGACCATGGACACCTGCATGGTCCCTGGCTACAGCAGCATCATGGACCCAGACATGGCCCCTAGAGGCAAAACAAGCCATGGACATCAACACAGAGTTGTTCCACAGCTCAGGGCATGGACACCAACCCAGGCACTGGCAGCAGTACTGACCACAGACATTGTATGGTCCTCAGTAGTACATGGGTCATAGATATCAGCATAGCTTATGCCTGCAGAAGGATCACAGACTCATTCATTGCTACTCATGCTATCATAGCTCACAGGCATCAACATGGTCATATATATTGCCACAGACTGTGGACATCTGCCTGGCCTTCAGTGCTAACATGAAGACTACAGGCCATATAGACTACAACAAGATGATGGGTACAGACATGGCCCCTGGTGGTAACATAACCCACAGACATCAATGTGGGCTCAGGTGGCAAGTTAGGTCACATACATCAATATGGCCTCTCAAGGCATCTCAGGCCTTGGACACTGACATGGTTCAGCCTTTCAACTGCTCTGTTCTTCCATCTTTCCCTGGCCTCCATTGCAAATCTGTGACATTGGAAACTGCATCTGCATCTCTCTCTCTCTCTCTCTCTCTCTCTCTCTCTCTCTCTCTCTCTCTCTCTCTCTCTC
>NC_034593.1:67148529-67150498 GCF_900095145.1 Mus pahari
CCTCCCCCCCTCCTCCTCCTCCTCCTCCTCCTTCCTCTTCTTCTTCTTTCATCATCGTCCTATGAGCAAACTGAAGCTACAGGTTAATTTTGGGTCTCACAGCTAATTTAGGTGACTGTGGGCATGAAAGCCCATTCCAATGCATTTGCTATGTCTCAGCCTATCCTACATGAGGACCGCCTGAGTTGTTTTGCAAACTAGCAAAAGTTAATATTACCTAAAATCTTAGACCAATTAAGTCAGACCGCCTTTAAGGTTTGGTTCAGGTTTTGTTAAGTTTTCAGGATGCTGATGATTCTATCCCAAACCAGGACTGAGACTCCTGTTTTATGCCACTATCTGGCAGAATTCCAATATTTACAAATACTATTTTAATTTTAAAACTGTCTTTTATAATTTCTTTTGCCTCTGGCACCCTAACCATAGATACATAAATATTCATTGATTTTTAATGTGAGGAAGATTAAAAACAAAACAAAACAAAAAAAATCTAGGTTGACTAGGTCTCCCCAAGCATAGGCACACAAATATCCACTGATTTTAAACTAAGAATGATCATAAGAAAACAAAACAAAAAGTCATTGTCCAGTTTGACTTCAAAATGACTTTTAAAAATACATAGTGAAATGATTTTTAAAGCTAATTTTTCAGTAGAAAGGATGAGGTATATGAGGGTTCATTTTTTTTTTCTGAATTAGATCTTTTAAGTGTCAGAAATCATACGGAGATGGACTCAGGCATGAAAGATAAGTGAATCACAGAAGAAGAAAGATGAAGGATGCGTTAGGAGAATCAGAGACATGAAATAAAAACAGTAAGTAATGATAACCACTTTTTGGGATAGGGCTTGGAAAAAGTAGAAGCTAAGAAGAGATAAACATTTGGGGGCCATTCCCTTGTATATTAGCTAAGGTTCTCCAGGAAATCAGAAGCAAAATGACAGAAAATGGAATGGAGGAATGGAGAGGAAAGGGGAGGTGAGATGGAGATAAAAAAAGGAGAGGCGAGGGAAGGGAAACCTATGAGAAGAGAAGGGTGTACAGAGAAGTTTCAGAGAGAAGGTTCTCTTGGGTAAAATCCCTTCATAAGTAGTCAGAACAGAGAGCCAATCTTTTCAAATTCTCACCTTACTGGATGATGCTCACTGTTTTACAAAGGATTATTTGAATCCAAATCTACAACATTTAAATGGTAATTTCATTCAAAAAAGTTTTCAAAGAAATATCTAGAATAGGTTTGTCCCAGTGAAGTTGAAATATAAAATTAGTCAGCACACTTTGTCAGTTGTGCTGATATTAAATTAACTCTTTCCCCTATCCACTCTGACTTTGTGAAAAGAGAAGTCTTTGTCTAGGTGGATCTGAAGACCAGAATCTAAAAGGAGTCCATGGAGACAGCGAGGTAGACAATAACAGTATGAAGGCTCTGGCAACCCAAACCATTATCTCGTTGTAGATTTTTTCTTTTAAAGATTAGAAGAGAAGTTACGTACGTAACAGCCAAAGATCTAGAAATAATTACACAGTCTTGAATATTTCAGGTCTTAAATCAATGTTAGTTACACCAAAAGCATTCAAGAGTATCTGAATCATCTGTGGGGACTTGCCACCATATCTAGATGTGATTTGAACTTCACAACTCTTAGTAAGAGCTAGTTTATATGATCTCATTTTGTGTAGATGGCAGATCTGAAGAAAATTGCATTGGAAACACTTGAGTCAGAAATGCACAGATGCATTCCTCAAAACCTGGGGAACACATACTTATTCTCTCACTGTGAATATATATATTTTTAATTTATTTCTAAAAATTTTTTTCTATTTCTATTTTTTATTAGATATTTTCTTTATTTACATTTCAAATGCTATCCGGAAAGTTCCCTATACCCTCCACCCCAGCGCCCCTGCTCCCCTACCCACCCACTCACACTTCTTGGCCCTGGTATTCCCCTGTGCTGGGTCATATAAAG
>NC_034593.1:67152236-67171258 GCF_900095145.1 Mus pahari
ATAGAACCCAAGACTACCAGCTCAGAGATGGTCCCACCCACAAGGAGCCTCTCCCCCTTGATCACTAACTGAGAAAATGCCCCACAGCTGTATCTCATGGGGGCATTTCCCCATCTAAAGCTCCTTTCTCTGTGATAACTCCAGCTGTGTCAAGTTGACACAAAACTATCCAGTACAGTGAGGTAACCCAATCACAAAAGAAGTCAATAGATATGCACTCACTGTTAAGCGGATATTAGCACAGAAACTTAGAATACCTAAGATACGTTTTGCAAAACACAAGAAAACCAAGAAGGAAGACCATCGTGTGAATACTTCATTCCTCCCTATAATAAGGGAAAAAATACCCATGAAAGGATATAGGTACAGAGACAAAATTTAGAGCTAAGATGAAAGGATGGACTATCCAGAGACTACCCCATCTGGGGATCCATCCCATCATCAGTCACCAAACCCAGATACTAATGCACATGCCAGCAAGATTCTGCTGAAGGGACCGTGATATACCAGCCTCTTGTGAGGCTATGCCAGTGCCTGGCAAACACAGAAGTGGATGCTCACAGTCAGCTATTGGATGGAACACAGGGCCCCCAAAGGAAGAGCTAGAGAAAGTGAATAGGTTTTCTTTTACAATAAAGACATTTTCTATGTTGATACATGTTAATTTGTTAAAAGAAAAAGGTAGAAAATGATTTTTTTATAATGAGTTTTGGACAGACAATATTTTAAAAGTGTAGAAAATATATCTAGTCATTAAACAAGTGTATGCTTAGAAAAACAGGAATTAAAGGTATTTTTTCACTAATATGAACTTCACTTCTAAAAACTGATGGAGTGATTTGTCTTACATACATATACATTCATACAAATTCACATGAAAGTTGCCTTAGATAGTTTAGTTTTACATAATAGAGGATTGCTTTGTCATTATTTTAGAGGAATATTACACTTGTCAGTACAGCTAACATTAGCCACACAATTGATAGCTCATGCTGATGAGGATGTGGAGCAAGGGGAGCACTCCTCTATTGTTGGTGGGAGTGCAAACTTGTATAGCCACCATGGAACTCAATATAGTAATTCCTCAGAAAAGTAGGAATCAATCTTATTCAAGATCTAGCTATACTGCTCTTGAGCATATACCCAAAAGTTACTTCTTTCAATCACAAGAATGATGTAATCACAAGGTTACTTACTTAGCTGTGTTCATAGCAGTCTTATTTATAATGGTCAGACACTGGAGACTACCTTGGTATCCATCAGCTGAAGAATGAATAAAGAAAAATTGCATTTACATAATGTGATATTACTCAGCTGTTAAAAATGACATCGTGAAAATTTCAGGCAAGTGTATAGAATGAGAAAATATCCTGAGTGAGATAACACAGATCCAGAAAGACAAATATGGCATGTATCCAACTGTAAGTGGGCATTAACTTTTAAGCTATAATCCACAGACCCAGTGATATTTGGAAAAGAAGAGAATTCTAGGGGAATACATAGGACTCCCTAAGAAGGGAAAATAGGATAGATTTTGCAGGTGGATTGGTGCAGTTAAGGACAGGAGTGAGAAGGATCAGGTTGGGGGAAAAGGATGGAGAAAAAGAATATCAGAGAGACTGGAAAGGGGGGGAATTTAGAAAGTGGTGTGGAAATCTACTTCAGAGGAAACTTTTAGAAGTTATGATCCTAGTGAAAACTCCTACGAATGGATCACAGAGTCTGAATTGGTCATCTTTTGCAGTCAGACAAGGCTTCCAGTGGTGGGATTGGGTTGCATTTCATTGAGTTGTTGGTCAAGGGTGTCTCTGAAAGATACCCCAGCAACGCAGGCTGATGTTAAGAAAGAGGGTGACACTCTGAAAACTGACAGTGGGGTCCCATTTCTGAAGACAACTTCCATACAGCTCATTAAATAAAGATGTTGACTTGGTGCTTGTATGAGTCCTTCACCCCTAATTTCTAGTGGCTTTTGTGTAAGAAGATACTCTGTAGGCCACTGAGAGAGAAACCTGGACAATTCAGCCACGAATTCTATATCAACAATAACGAAAACAACAGAAAACTTACAAATTAATAGAAATTGAATTCTTTATTATTGAATGAAAATGGGTGAAGACAAAAATTATGAATTAAATTAAAGATGTTCTAGAATTGAATGAGAATTAATATTCAAAATATATCAAAATTTATGGGAAAAAGTTAGACTGGTGCCTACATAAAAAAATTGAAGAGGTACAATACTAGTAACAACAGCATATCTTAAATCTCCACAACAAAAAGAGAAAGATCATATACAAAAGAAGTAGATGGCAAGAAATAACGGAGGGATGAAATCAATATAACAGAAACAAACACACAAAAACCCAATCAATCAATTAAATTAAGAGTTAATTTTTTGAGGAAATGAGTAAGATTGACAAACTGTCATTCAAGTTAATTAAAAGGCTTAGTGAAAATATCCATATTAACAAAGTGATAAATGAAAAAGAAATCATAAAAATGGATATCAAAGAAATCCAGGGAATCATAAGAACACAGGTGGATAACCTGTACTCCACTAAATTTGAAATTCTTAAAGAAATGCACCATGTTCTCAATACATATGCTTTACCAAAGTTAAATCCAGCTGAGATTAGCAATTTAAACAGATTTTAAACTTCCAATGAAACAGAAACTGTAAATCAAAGTCTACAGAAAATCCAGAGCAAAATTGTTTTAGCCCAAACTCTACCAGACTTTCTTTGTTTTCTTTTAAAAAAATATACTTAATTTTAATTTTATTGATTCTATATCCCAACTCCAGTTTCTCCTCCCTCATTTCTTCCCAGTTCTTCCTACTACCTCTTCTCTTCCTTCTCCCTCCCCTCCCAGTCTACTCTGCCTCCTTCTAATCTCTTCAGAAAAGGGCTGGCCTTGATGAAAATCAAGAAACCATGGCATATCAAGTTGTAGTAAGAGGCTCTTCCTCTTCTATTAAGGCTGCACAAGGTAACCCAGCATGGGGAAAGGGTCTCAAAGTTAGGGAACAAAACCAGAGATAGCTCTTGTGCCCACCAAGGTACACAAGGTAACGCATGTGCAAGGGTCCTAGGTCAGTATCCCTGGCTTCTGGTTCAGTATTTGTGAGACCCTTTGGCTCCTTTAATCCTTCCTCCCATTCTTCTACAAGATTCCCCATATCCTGCCTAGTGTTTGGCTGTGGGTCTTTGAAACTTTTTCCACCCATTGCTGTGTGAAGCCCCTCTAATAACAATTGGACTAGATGCCAATCTCCTTCAGAAATTGATGGAATTTTGACACCGAGAAAGAGGAGTACCCATCACAAAGTCACATGGGACTATGCAGTATGCAGTATGATTTTTGTTTTGTTTTTTTTTGTTTGTTTGTTTGGGTTTTGTTTTGTTTTGTTTTGTTTTGTTTCTCTGCTTCAGGCACCGATGCACATCAGGTGGGAAAGAATGAAATGAAGTTTGGAGCAGATGTGTCAGCAGGATTCTGGTGTAGCAGTGAATGCCAGGGGGAGAAGGTCTCTGAAGATTTCAGTGTTACAGCTCTTTTAGACGACATTCAATAAAACAGATCTCTTCAATGATATTCAATGCAAGAGCTTGTGTGCAAACACTTTATTAGGGGTGAATCAATGGCTATATACACACACCTTTGTCATGATTGATGATTGCTTCAGCACAGTGCCATATCCCCAGTTCCAATAGTCCTTTCTACATAGATAAGGCTATGTGACCAATAACTATATTTTCAAAGAATCTCAACAAATAGATAAACTGGATTCTTTTTAGTAAAAAAAGAACATAAAAAAGATTTAAGCATATTTCTTCAGTGAAAGATAAAGGAGATTCATTTATTTATTAGAATAGTTTTATATCACATAGCTAATACAGGCATACAAATAAACTTTAGGTGACCCAGTCTGAAACAAACTAAGCAAATATACCAAAGGAATTTGTCTTAGCACAAAAAATACTGCCAGAAATAAAGTTATGTAGAATTGCTTTTCAGAAATCCAAATATTAAAGCTGAATATATCATTTTTTTGGTCCTGGAAATGCCCATTGAAACATCAGTTACCAGTGTAGTGTAAGGTCATGTTGCTTGATGTCTTATCTCAGTAAGGAAACATCAACATATATTTCATTAATTTCAAAAAGAAAGATTATGATAATAAAATACAGGCAATCCAAATTTAAAAGTACATCAAAAGTATCATCCACCATTCCAGAAATGAAGGGATTAAGTCAATGAATGCAATCCACCACATGAATAAACTGAAAATAAAATAATAACATAGTCATCTCATTACATGTCAGAAAACCCTTTGAAAATGTCAACATTCATTCATGATAAAAAAAAAAAAGTCCTGGAGATATTAGGGGCACAAGGGATGTACCTCAACCAAGTAAAGATGGTTTACAGAAATCCCATAGCTAAATAAACTTAAATGGAGGAAATCTTAAAGCCATTCCCTAAAATCAAGAACAAGACAAGGTTTTCCAGTTTCTCCATACCTGCTCAATAAAGGATGTAAAGTCAACTGAAGGAGATAAAGAAGGTTCAAACAGAAAATAAAGAAGTCAAAGTATTGTTACTTGGAGATGATATAATAATATACATAAAATTTCTCCTAGGAAACTCCTACAGCTGATAAACACTTTCAGAAAAGTAGTTGGAAACAAAATTAACTCACAATAATCATTATCATATATATATATGTATATATATACACACACACACACACACACACAAATGATAAATGATAAATGAACTGAGAAAAAAATAAATGAAATAACAACTTTCATAATAGCTTCAAAAATATATGAAGTGAAAACCCAGCTTAACACACACCTTGAGAGTGAAAAAAATTTTTTTCAAACCCCTGCCATGTATTTAAGGACTCTGTACAGAACATTTCCAGTGGCAAGCAGGATTATATGATTCCAACACAAACTGTTTTATTTAGCATGGAGGCCAGTCATATCTCACTGGTAGCTGTACCCAAGGCCCTCAACCAGGGTGGTGACAACTACACTTGGTTGACAGAAAAGAAGTCCTTGCCAGCCACTGTAGTATCACCTTGGTATTTCAAGGGATCCTCCTTGCCCCTGTGCTCAGCCACGCCAGTCATCACAGGTTTATGCAAGCCAATGACATGCTGACAGCTCCGGGTGTCTTCAAGTGCTCTTTCTAGGATGCTGCTGGTGGCTTCTGGTCCTCAGAGCTCATTGTGCCAAGCTCTCAGGACCCTGCTAGATAGGTCCTGTAGATGCTAGAAAGGTCCTGTGAGGCTATGCCAGTGCCTGGCAAATACAAAAGTGGATGCTCACAGTCATCTATTGGATGGAACACAGGGTCCCCAATGAAGGAGCTAGAGAAAGTACCCAAGGTGCTGAAGGGGTCTGCAGTCCTATAGGAGGAACAACAATATGAACTAACCAGTACTCCCAGAGCTCATGTCTCTAGCTGACTATGTAGCAAAGGAAAGGCCCTTGGTCTTGAGAAGATTCTATGCCCCAGTATGGGGGAATGCCAGGGCCAGGAAGTGGGAGTGGGATGGTTGGGGAGTTGAGGGGGGGGGAGGATATAGGGGATTTTCAGCGAGGAAACTAGGAAAGGGGATAGCACTTGAAATGTAAATGAAGGAAACATCTAATAAAAAAAGAAAAAATTGAATGAGCTATCAGAAGATGAAAATATCTCCTATATTTATGGATCAATAGGATTAATTTAGTTAGAATTGCCATCCTACAAAAGACAATCTACAGATTCAATGCAATCCTCATCAAAATTCCAACAGAAGGTGTGGGGTTTTTTGTTTGTTTTACAGATCTTTAGAGCACAATTTTCATCTCCATATGGAAATACAAAAACTCACGATAGCTAATACAATTCTGAATAATAAAATATCAGCTGGAGATATCACCATACCAGATTGCAAATTGTACTACAGAGCTATAATAATAAGAGCACCATGGTGTTGGCACAAAAACAGACATGTCGATCAATGGAATCGAATTGAAGACCAGTCACCAATCTGTATCAGTCTGGACACCTGATGGTTTTGATAAGGAATCTAAAAATACACATTGGTAACAAGATCGCATCTTCAACAAATCTTGATGGTCAAACAGGTTAAGTAATTTTTAAAAACACAAATAGAGTCATACAAATCTCCTGGCACAAAACTCAACTACAAATGGATCAAAAACCTCAATGTAAAACCAGACATTCTGAACCTGGTAAAGACAAAGTGGAGAACAGTCTTGAATTCATTGGCAGAAGCGAAGACTTTCTGTAAAGAACACCATTAGTGCAGGCACTAATCAATTATCGATATATTGGACCTCATGAAACTGGAAAACTTCTGTATGGCAAAGAATACCATCTCTCATACAAACTGGCTAGCTACAGAATGGGAAAAGTTTCTTTTTCCAACTACACATGATAAAGGGCTCATATCTAAAATATGTAAAGAACTCAAAAAAATAGATATCATGGAAACAGCCCAATTGAAAATAAGATATAGATCTAAACAAAGAACTCTTAGAAGAGGAATTTCAGAAAGCTGATGAACACTTAAAGAAATGTTCAAGATCTTTACTCATCAGGGAAATTCAAATGAGAACTACTTTCAGATTTCATTTTACACAGTCAGAATTACAGAGCAATAATACAAATTGCAGCTCATGTAGGCAGCATGGGGAATAAGGGCAACACTCATTCATTTCTGGTAGGAATCTTAAATTTATATAGCCACTATAGCAATCTGTGTGGCAATTACCAAGGAAGATGGGAATTGATCTACCTCGTGAGCCAGGTGTACAACTTTTAGGGAAGAAAGAAGGAGCATATATTCAAAGAATGTTTCATCTAGCACAAAGACACTTGTTCAACCATGTTCATTGGTGCTCTATTCGTAATATGTGGAAATTAAAACAAACTAGAACCCATCATCAACAGATGAATGTAGAAAGAAAATTTATATTTATACAATTGAGTATTCCTCAGACATTTGTTTTTTAAAAAATGAAATCCTTATATTTGTAGGAAAATGAATGAAAGTAGAAAAAAAATCACTCCAGGTGAGGTACCCAGACTCAGAAAGACATGTATAGTAAGTAAGTCCTTATATGTGAAGATTAGCTGTTGGCAGAATTGTAATGAAATTCCCATTATGGCTTCCAGTTTAATGCACTCATGAGATTCCTGAGTGTGCAGGACAGTCTCCGTTTGTTTTACCTTTCTTGGGTTCTTCTCCTTTATTTTGTTTTGTCCTATTCTGGTGAGTCAGGTTTTATTTTATCTTATCTTTTTTTTTTATTTTATTTTTATCCCTTACTTAGAAGCCTGTTTGTTTTCTAATGAGAGGCATAATGGAGTGGATCCAGATAGGAGGGAGGTGAGGCTCCTGGGAAGAACAGAGGGAGGGAAAACTGTAATCCAGATATATTTTGTTAGAAAAAAAATGTATTTTCAGTAATGGGAATATAGAGACATAATAAAGCTAAAAACTTTAGTCAATGTAGAAAACACATTTATCTAGCATTCCTATTTTCAAACTGTCTTCTCACCACTATTTTTGCTGTGTCTAGCCCATATTACAAATTAAAATATAGCACTTTATGTTTGTATACCAGTCAGAACCAGTTGCTGCTGCAGTTTGATTCCAGAGAGTAAATACCAGAGAGAAGTACCCTTGTTGCTGACATACTGCTGCATAACCTTCCTGAGTTTGATAAATTAGTGCAAGGGTCAGACTGTTTTTCACTGGAGGTCCTAGACAGAGAGTCAGAAAAGCAAAGCATGGAATTTGAGGCAATAATTTGATTATACCAGTGGTTGATGGTGGCCAGAATACCTTTCCTCCCTAAAATGCCATTTTAAAAGCTTTTGTGGCATCATGCCAAGAATCTCAAAAGATTTAATGCATCATTTTCAATGTCAGTCAAGGATGCATTTAAGTTTTGTAAAGTGTACTTTTCCAGGAAGAGGACAAAAGAGATGCATACTTTAGATTTTGTTAATTGTTAGAGCTTTAAAATGGTCATATTAATAATCACCATCGCTATTATGCCTTATCTAGTACAATGGAAGATAATGGAAGATAATTATTTAGCAAAAAAAAATCACAAATACTTTCAGTTAAGAAAAATAGTTAATGTGAAATGACAAGAAGCTCAAAATTTAAAAAAATACATTTATTAAGTAAAATGACCATATAAAACACTTAGCAGTCTTTTGTACAGTACATTCTTAAATCTAGATTAACTCTCATTATTACTGCTACTATTATTACTGAGGTAAAGCCAAATTTCTAAAGGAAATCATTATATTCTATAGCAAATCCATAGTAGGCATAGCTTATTCATGAATAAGCCAGTCAATATATCTTGTCATAGCCAGATATGTAAATAGTTAGGTATCTTTTTGTTGGTTTGTTTGAAATATCATTCATTTCAATGGTTATATTTCCTAGTGAAAGATAACATCCTCAGTCCTTGAAAGTATCCATTACACCTACCTGTCAAGTTTGATGATGGGTAGAAGTTGATATATACAGCAAGAACTGCTCTTACAACTGTCCACTAAATGTGGCATTTAAAATTTTATGTATTAACTATAAAACTGAATTACCTTTGCCAACTAGTAGAGCCCAAGTGGCATTCATGGGATAGACAAATGAGACTACTTAGAATACAAATTCCATTTAAGATTGAAGATTTATGTAATTCATTCCAGCTCAGATTGACACTCAGCAGTGATGGACCCTATATTCTGAATCTGACAGATTTTAAGTGTATACTTGTGTGTATGTGAAGCAGAGCCACACATACAGTCCCAGATAGCATTTATCTTGAGCTATAAGACAGGTATTGCTAACCCTTGACATCCTGATAAGACTAGCTTTACCTCTATAACTGTGGCTGATATTTCACAGTGTTACCAAATTGTCATAAATCATTCCTCACTATTATCAACTGAGGGCCCCATTTACACCTTGGTCATCATTTTAAAATACAATATGGAATATTAAAAATACCTCAATATTTTGAAATTTCAGAAGTTAACAGCAATGCACATCACCACAAAATAAAAGTCCAAAAATCTTCGTAATATGCACAAAGTAAAAATAGAAATTATTCATAATTTCCCTTTGTAGATCACCATGGAGCAACAGAGGGAGGCAGCAAGAGAGGGAGAAAGAAACGAAGTACCTTGGACACAGTCAGAGAACAACAGAATTGTAGTTATAAGTACTGTGAGAATATTAAGTTCTCCAATAAAAACACAGAGAGTATAAGATGAGAAAACAAGATTTATATACATTCTTGACATAGGAACTTACTACATTTTTTATGATACACACAGAAAGTGATAGCATGAAAAATATTTTATGCAAATGTAAATCAGCATAACAGAGTAGCAGCATTTATAGCAAAAAGCAAATGGTTTAAGTTTTTTAAAAGTAGAACAAAGAACATATTGTATGAAAAAGTGGTCAAATCGTAAGAGGTATTATCTATAAACAGATTTTCCATATATATATGGAAATATCTATATTTATTATATATGTAAATATCCTATTGTGATATTAATATGAATAATTTTAAAATTTTTATACAATTTCTTTAAATATATATATATATATATATATATATATATATATATATATACACACACATATTACAATAGGAATACTAAAATATTAAATAAAAAACTGTTACAAAACCTGAAGGTAGAGATATTATAATATAATGACAGCTAAGTGCTTTGACACCCAATTTTCAATTATGACAGTTCATCCAATCAGGGAATTAATAAGAAAATTTGGGCTAAAAGAAAGTTTTAATCCAATAGACCTAACAAGAATATAGATAATATTCTGTTAACAACACTGTAATATAGGTATAGATTTCAACAAAAATTACTCTTAAAAGGACACTCTAATTGAAGAAGTAAAATTATACTTTTTCTTGATGAAATATATATATATATATATATATATATATATATATATATATATGAGCTCCCACAATTTCTTTTAAAATAATAAACGAATTAAGTAGAAATATTCAAAATAGATATAAAAGGTAAATCACATTTTATCCCAACAAAGTATTCATAGAACAGTTCAAGAAAATAGTCTCATTTATACTAGCTACAAGAAGTAACCTCCTTAGTTATACGTTTACCAAGAAGGTGAAATATCTGTAAAGTTCACTCAAAAATGGATGGAAATGGGAAACTCATACTATGTAAAGTAAGTACAACACAGAAAGTCAAATACGGATTATGTGGAAGCAAAACTGCAAACACAAAACCATTATTCTTTTGGCCCACGCTGGACCTCAGTCTCTTTATAAAGCATATGAGACATAGAGCCACTGATCTTTCTGTCTCAGTCTTCTCATGCTTGAGATTGTAGACATGAACCCTAAGGTCAAGTTTCTGGGGTGCTGGCAATCAAACCCAGGACCTTACAAAAGATAGGCAAGAACACTAACAACTCAGCTATATCTCAGGCCTCACAAAGTTAATCTCAATGTGATTTACCAGTTGGTTAGGGCTTGGAAAGATATTAGAGAGGAGAGGTAAAGGAATTTTGGATGATAAGTAAACCTAGATGGTTAGGAAGAAGTTTTAAGTTACATTGTTTTACAAAATATTGATATAACTATTGTGTACAAAAATTATTATATATTTAATGGGTAAAGAAAAGACTATTAAAGACTCCAGAGTTAAAATAATAAGGAAAAAAACATTACTTATTCTGGCTTAATAGATATTGTACACACATGCAGAAATATCACAGTATTCCATGAAAGCACATAAACTTCTATGTGTTAATCAGAAATACTAAGACAAATTGATATAAATAGTAGTATTAATTACTCTTATTTGGTAATTACATATTATATAAAGTAGCAAATATTACATGGAGAGCATCTTAGAGATACATCACAATTAAAATCACAATACATTTTTGAAAAGACTGAATGAGATCAAGGAATATGCAAACCAATACGTAAATATACTTTTTTTTCAAGGTTTGTAAAAAGATAGGGCAAGTAACCATACAGATACAAAAGTCCTTAATAGCCAAGCAAGAAAACAAAGCTGGAGACATCATACTCTCTTATACCAGACTATTTTCCAAAGTTGTCGTGAACAAGCTACATGATTCTGGCACAAAAATAGACTTACCAATCAATAGAACATAAGTCTCAATCTTATCAGTTCCAAAAATTGAAAACAAAAATTGACTAAAGACTGGAATGTGAAACAAATCTAGAAAAAGTTTAGGGCAAATCATGATCAGAGATAATTTTTGGAGTTGATTACAGGATCACAGGAGATAATGCAAAAGCAAAATGGGACTGTAGTAAACTGTAAAGGTTCTGTACAACAGAGAAAAATGTCAGCAGAGTACAGAGGAGAGTTTGCAATTCATTTAAAAAGGGCTGGTACCCAGATTATATGAAGAACTCAAACAATAATAGGAAAAAAATTCATGATCCTAATGGGACAATATTAAGAAAAGGATAATTGACCTAAACAATGTCCAAAAGCTATAGCAATGATCAAATGCCATTAATCACTAGGGAAATGGAAATCATAACTGTAAGCAAATATCACCTCCCTCTTGTAAAATGGCTATATAAAAATCCTGAAGATAACAAGAGCAGAGCTGCAGAAGGCTCAGAGGGAAAGGTTGTTGGGCAACCTTTGTCAAACTTTCCCTCTGAGCCTTCAACCTTTGGTTGTTGGGCAAGCCTGACAACCAGAATTGGAAAACTCAGAAACCATGAATCTGACATTATCATTTTTAATTTCTTTCAAGATGTGTTATATTTACCCATTCTCCCTACACATTTCTATCCCATTAATTGTTTTGTTTTCATCTTGTTTAGAGACAAGATTTCACTGTGCAGCACTAGCTATCCTGGAATTTGCTCCATAGATTTTGCTGACCTTGAACTCAGAGATCCACCTGCCTCTGTTTTCCCAGCGCTGGGTAAAAAGCATGCACCACCTTTACTCAGGATTCTTTATGCTATTAAAATTTTTCCTTGTTAGAAATGTGTTTTTGCATTGCTGAACCTGGTGAACAGTCAACTAAATACTTCATGACCTGGTTGTAGGGAAATTGAAGACCACTCTGTGCAAAGTGAAATGGTAGCTGGTGGGGCAACTGCAAAGCTGACTTAATTAATCACAGTCCTTATTCCTCTGGAGTTAACAGTCCAAGAGGAGAGAAAGTGACAATACATATTTTACAATGTCTGAGTAAGATGCTGAGAAAACAAGAGTCAGAATTTTTATACTTTAGAGAAACTTTCTAATTTATAATCTTGTAAAATTTACAGAACCACGTGTATCCACAGCAGTAAAACTTACTGAGCTATCCTCATTAAGAATTTACTAGATCTGTTATCAATCCATGTATTGTAATTACTGTTAGTTATTGCTTCCCATGTGTACAGTGCTATATAAGTAAACACTGAAATACACTATTTCTGACACCTAAAATAAAATGTGAGCAACTTAATCCCTTAGAGAAAAGCTTATATACTTTTAATTGGGGTTTCCTAGAGAATTTACACTTACTTTTATAGAAATACACCTTCACTTTCATCCAAACTTCTTACTTATTTTACTAAAATTTGAATTTTAATACAATATATTCTGATCAGAGTTTTCTCTCCCCCAAATCCTCCCAGATCTTCCCTACCTTTCCACTGACGCAAACCCACAAATGCTGATGCTCTTTCTTATTAGAAATCAAACAGGAAACTCCAGCAAAAGTCCTGCTCTACTGGAGGCCATACCAGTACCAAGACCCCTATATAAGACCCTGCCCATAGCCCACCAACATTACTTAGAACCTGCCCAGTTAACTCCAACAGCAACTCACTCCTATCCTTGTCTCCATATATAGGTCCACAATTCTGGCAAAAATCCCCTGCCTTACTAGAGGCCATACTGGTACCTGAAACCCCAGAGGCTACACTGGTACCTAAAACACTATAAACCACAGCACTGAACAGAACCCCGATCACCAGAAGCAACAATGGCACCCAAAAACCCAGAGGTCACACAAGCCATGAAAAACTCAGCAGAGATACGCTATTGGACCGGAGGACTCAACGGTTACCTCACAGGCTAGTCAGGTCAGAATACAAGAGAGAAAGTAGAAACCAAGAAAACAACAACAACAACAAAACAAACAAACAAACAAAAACCCATCCATTCAAAAAAGAGAAACTCAGAAATCAGCAGGAAAACCTATAATTAACCCAAACTCAGATGCCTAGAGACCAGCATAAGACTACCATCAACAACAGCCAGATCAATATGGCAACACGAGAGCCCAGCTATCCTACCATAGAAAACCCTGAATACTCCAACACAGCTGAAACTCAACAAAACGACCTTAAAACTAATTTTATAAACATGATAGGAAATGAATAAACCTCTTAAGGAAATCCAGGAAAACATGAGCAAACAATCGGTGTGAATGAGTAATTCCCTTAAGGAAAGCCAAGAAACTGAAGAAAGGAAAAACAAACAAACAGGTGAAGGAAATACATGAAATTGTACAAGATCTGGAAATGGAAATAGAAAAAATAAAGGAAACACAAACTGACAGAATCCTGGAGATGGAAAAATCCAGGTAAGCAAACAGAGCTACAGATGTAAGCATCACCAACAGAATACAAGAGAGAGAAGAGAGAAGCTCAGGCACAGAAGATATGATAGAAGGAATTAATACACTGGTCAAAGACAATGTTAAATCTAAAAGCTTCCTGATACAAAGCAACAGGAAATCTGGGGCACTATGAGAAGACCAAACCTGGGAGCAATAAACTAGGAGAAGAGGACATTTCCTAGATGAATGACCAAGAAAATAATTAAACAAAATCATACAAGAAAAAGTTTCTAACCTATTGGAGTTACACTGCCTTCTCAATGGAGAATCTAATAAAAACCAAAAAGGCACAGATAGATGTTTTACAGATTATAAGAGACCACAGGCACCGAGAAAAACTTTCAATCACCATAGATGTTCCATAACAAAGTTGAATTTAAACAATATATAAACAAAAGTCCAGCCCAACAGAAGGTACTAAAAGAAAAACTCCATTTCACAAAAGCTAACTACCCCCATGAAAATAGAGGAAATGATCTCACACCAGAAAAACCAAAAGGAAATGCATGTGTGCACACACAGTTTCTCAATGGAGACTCTAAAAGACAGAAGTTCCTGGACAGATGTCTGATATATTCTAAGAGACCACATATGCTAACCAAGATGATGATAACCAGCAAAACTTTCAGTGGATAACAAACTTAAATTTAAACATCTATCAACAAGTCTAGTCCTATAGAATATACTAGTAGGAAAACTCCATCCCAAGGAGGTTAAATATACTCATGAAACTCAAGAAATTAATAAGCTCACCATACCTCAGAATCAAAGATGGATATTACCTCAGGGTTGCAGAAAAGATTTTCCAATAAAATGGGCAAAACAAAAACAAAAACAAGAACAAGAACAAAACCCCCAAGCTGATATAACTATTCTAATATCTAACAAAATAAACTTCCAACCAAATTTAATCAAAAGAGATGGGGAAGACACTTTATTTTGACCAACAGAAAATTCTGCCAAGGTGACCACAATTTTGAACATTTATGTTCCCAATGCTAGGGCACTCACATTTGTAACAGAAATATTATTAAAACTTAAATATGATATTGGACTCATACATTAATCATAGTAAACTTCAATACTTCACACTCACCAAAAAACAGATCATACAGACAAAAAGTAAACATAGAAATAATAGAACTAGCAGATATGAGTCAAGTGGACATAGCAGATGTTTACAGAACAGTTCACCCAGAAAGAAAAGACTATACATTCATCTTAGCTCCTGTTTCTCCAAAATTGACCACATATTTAGTCACAAAGCAAATCTCAACAAATATAAGAAAATTGAAATAGCCCCCTGTATTCTATCAGACTACCACAGATTAAAGCTGGATTTCACAACAGTAAGCCTACAAAATCATGGAAGATGAACAACTCTCTACTGAAAAACTATTGGATCGAGGGAGACATAAAAAAATTAAAGAATTCCTAGAATTCAATGAAAATGAATGCATAAAATACTCAGACTTAATGAAAGTTACTTCCTAAAGAGATCTTCATAGAGAGATCTTATGCTAGCAACTTAATAGCACATCTATGAGCTCAAGAGCCAAAAGAAGCAAACATATCTAAGAAGACTAGAGGGTAAGGAAAAGGAAATGGGGACTGAAATCAATAAAAGAGAAACAAAGAAAGCAATACAAAGAATTAAGTAAATAAAGAGTTGATTCTTTCAGAAAAATCAGCAAGAGAGACTAACCCTTATTGAAACTAAATAAAGTCAAAGAGAGAATATTCAAATTAACAAAATCAAAAACAAAAAGTGGGGGGCTGGTGAGATGGCTCAGTGGGTAAGAGCACCCGACTGCTCTTCCAAAGGTCCGGAGTTCAAATCCCAGCAACCACATGGTGGCTCATAACCATCCGTAACAAGATCTGACGCCCTCTTCTGGAGAGTCTGAAGACAGCTACAGTGTACTTACATATAATNAATAAATAAATCTTAAAAAAAAAAAAAGTGGGACATAACAGGAGACAATTGAGGAAATTCAAAGAATATTTAGATCATACTTTCAAAAACTTGTATACCTCAAAATTGTAAAATCTAAAAGAAATGAATATTATTGATAGATCCCACTTACCAAAGGTTAAACAAACTCAGGTAAGTAATTTAAATAGACTTATAACCTCTAATGAAATAGACACAGTCATTAAAGTTCTGTTAACAACAAAAAGACCAGGTGCAGATAGCTTTAGTGCATAATTCTACCAGACTTTCAAAGAAGAGTTAATGAGAATATTCCTCAAATTATTCCACAATATAGAAACAGAAAGAACCTTGCCAAATTCATTTTATGAGCCCACAGTCTCCAATACCAAAACCATACAACCAAGAAAGAGAATTATAAACCAATTTCTATCATGGACATTGATACAAATGTATGCAATAAAATAATTGCAAACTGAATCCAAGAATACATCAAAAAGACTATCTAACATGATTAAATAGGCTTCATTCCATAGATGTAGGGATAGTTCAACATATGAAAATCTGTCAATGCTGTTAGCCTTATATACAAATTGAAAGAAAAGGGGGCACATTCTCATCTCAATAGATGCTCACAAAACCTCATATATATATATATATATATATATATATATATATATATATATATATATATCACTCCTATATATGCACATGACAAGTGTTCTGGGAAAGAAATCAGGGAAACAATACCATTCACAATAGCCTCAAATAATATAAAATATCGTGGGGTAATTCTCACCAAGCAAGTATGACAAGAACTTCAGGTCTTTGAAGAAAGAATTTGAAGAAGATAACAGAAGATGGAAAGATCAAGGTTGAAAAAAATATTCCATGCTCATGGATTAGTAGTATTGAAATTGTAAGTGTAAAACTGGCCATCTTACCAAAAGCAATCTACAGATTCAATGCAATCCCCACCAAAAATTCAAACACAATTCTTTACAGACCTTGGAACAACAAAACTCAACTTCAAATAGAAAAACAAAAAACCCCAGGGTAGTTAAGATGATCCTGTACAATAAAAGAAATCCTGGAGATATCACCATCTTTAATTTTTCAAGCTCTACTACAGAGGGATAATATTCCAAACCATGTGGTATTGCCATAAACACAGGCAGACTGATTAATAGAATTGAATTGAAGACCCAGATGTAAATACACAACATATGGACACCTGTGTTTTGATAAAGAAGGCAGAATTATACTTTTTTTTTTTTTAAAAAAAAAAGCATCTTCAACAAATGGTGTTGTTCTAACTAACTGACTACAGGGAGAAGAGAGCCAGTAGATCCATATCAATCACTCTGCACAAAATATAAATGTAAGCTTATTAAAGGCCACAACATAAAACTGTATACACTGATTCTGATGGATGAGAAAACTGCAGAATAGCCTTGAACCTATTGGCACAGAAAACACCTTCCTGAATAGAACACCAATGAAGCAAATACTAAGATCAATAATTAATAAATTGTTAATCAAATCAACAATTTGATTATCTCAGGAAGCTAACAAGGCTTCTGAAAGACAAAGAACACTGTCAAAAGGACAAGACAGCAGCCTTCAGAATGGGTAAAAAAATTTTACCAATACCACATCTGACCAAGGGCTAAATTCTAAATATATAAAGCTCAAGAAAATAGACATCAACAAACCAAATAATTCAGTTTTAAAATTGGATACAAATCTAATTAGAGAATTCTCAACAGAGGAATCTGAAATGGCCATGAAGCTCTTAAATGTTCAGCATCCTTAGTAAATCAAAAGGATGTGTGATTAGAAGAAATATGTCTTAGAAATCTGAGGCGTTTTCTCAGCTCCCCTTTGAAAATTCAAAACTTAAATCGGCACGGCTCTATTCCTAGAATGCATGCTTTCCTTGGCTGGTAAATGTGTAATCATCTTTGCTCTCTTTGAGAAATAGAAAGAATATGTTAATCTCAAATTTGCAACCTTTGGGAAAATATTCTGTCTTTTGCTAGATGACACATAGCTCAGCATGAACTATTCAAGTGATAGTATATATTGGGCCTGAATTATTAGACAATTTTGAACAAAAGCTAGAAAAGAAAGTCATACCTAGGAAAATAAAGACTAGATTTTTAAAAACTGAAAATGTTTGTGAATAATCAGTTAGAATGTAATCCTTCTGATAATTTCATCTATTATTTTATTGGTTACTAGGCATCTTAGGTACAAAACTTTGGACCATTTTTTCTTTGATTAAGAATTGTCAGACCCTACTTATCACCATGCTAATTTGATGGAGATGTTTAATAACAAGTAAACATATTGATTTCAGCCAGGGTGATCATCTATGCATAATTTGAAGCAATTAAAATCATATGGTATATAAGAAAGAAAGGATCACATTCCTTATTTAAGTAGCACAAAGATGGCATGGACACCTGGTGAAATGCGGTTCCTTGGTTTCCTTTCTAACCTATTCACCAGGAAAGTGATGTGGTCCAACAACCAGATGTTTATTGTTGAATCCATACAATAGGGCCATGGATGATCTCAAATTATTGAGAAAACCAGCCCTTCAAAACAGAATCACAGATCTTAGATATTTCATCATAATACATATTAATTATGTTCTGCCTTTGGTGACGACTACAGCAATTTTAACTTCTCAAAATGTACATGATAATTATATATCTTGAAATATGCTGAGTTATAGCATCTTAATTTTATATATTATTAATATGGATGTCTCAGAATTTTAAATTACCAGTTATTCATTTTATATATGAAACAAATGTCACAAAATAAAAATATCCAAATAAGTACAAAAGAAATATTTATAATAATGTTTTTTATTCCAAAGAGGAATGGTGATACCTTGTTTTTTGACAAAGAGAAATTTAATATAGTTAATATTTTTAGTTTTCTTTACATTGGTGTGATTTTGCATAAAAGCAAAATGAGAAGGAATAGGTTTATCTCATTCATATTTTCCAATCATAACCCATCTTGAAGGAAAATAACACAGGAACATGGAGACAAGAACTGAAACACAGACCACAAGGAAACACTATTTCCTAACGTCTTTTTAATAGCTTATTCAGCTTGCTTTCTTATCCAACCCAGGACCAAGACTTTAGAAAATATCAACATTCATGAAAAAACATTGTATGTTATATCATGATTTTATATTCAAGCCTGTTGGTAATGGTATAATTATTTACATGGTGAGTTATAAACTCTGAGCTATAATGATTGCTAATTATGATATATATTAGAGTCACATTAAAAAATTGCATATGAGCCGGGCGTGGTGGTGCACGCCTTTAATCCCAG
>NC_034593.1:67172133-67180502 GCF_900095145.1 Mus pahari
GCATATGTAGCAGAAGATGGCCTAATCGGCCATCATTGGGAAGAGAGGCCCCTTGTTCTTGCAAACTTTATATGACCCAGCACAGGGGAATGCCAGGGTCAAGAAGTAGGAGTGGGTGGGTATGGGAGCAGGGGCAGGGGGAGGGTATAGGGAATTTTCGGGGTAGTATTTGAAATGTAAATAAAGAAAATATCTAATAAAAAAGATTTTCACATGAAAAAATCAAAGAAAATTATGTCTCAGAACTTAAAAAAAAAAAAAAAAAAAAAAAAAAAGAAGTAGTTCTTTGGAGCCATTCTAATCTCCACTGTCAGGATACAAGCAGTTCAGTTCAGTAGTGTCAAGGCACAAACAGTTCAGTTTGAAAGTGTCACCAAACACAACCAGCTAGAACGCCTTGATAAGTTTTCTGCCATGTCTTTCTCAACCAAGTGAACATCAGCAAAGACACAATGAAGCAATCCAACAGCTAACTATGCAAGCACCATGTCACTGTCTGTTGCTTCCTATTTATACTCTCTCCAAACATTACAAGTTCTCCCCTGGGTCTTGCCAGAGCAAAACACATGAGTCTATATCACATGACACAACCAGAAACTTAAACTTTGCACATATACACAAATAAAAAAAAATCTAAGTAAAATGTAAGTAAAAATGTCATAATGGTCAAAGTATTTGACATGGTATCCCATGAGCTCTTTTCTTACCTCAACTGCCTCTAATTTGATGTGAGGCTTAACTATTCTGGTCCCCATTTTCTCATCTGTAACACATCTGCAATAAATTTTTTCCTAATGTTTCTTCCAAGCGCATTGAATATTCTTTGAACACATGTTTGTTTGAACTTTTGGATAAAGTTCTAGGTGTTCTTGTGAGGCTAAGTTAGGAATCTAAGGAAGAACACCATGAACTATTTCTCCATATGTTGGCTGTTGGAACCTCTCCAGCACATGAGGCTAATTCTAACCATAATACTGCTTAATTCTCATTATTTGATACTAAACTGGAGGGACACAGATCGAGTGTCATATGGTCATAGGTTTTGCTTGTTCTATTTGTCCAAGAGAGAGAAAAAGTGAGTAAGTTGCTATGAGAACATAAATATTAATGTTCAAATTCACAAATTAACACAAATTCTTAAGAATGTTTTATCAGGTGGCACACACCTTTAATCCCAACACTTGGGAAGCAGAGGCAGACAGATTTCTGGGTTAGAGGACAGCCTGGTCTACAAAGTGAGTTCCAGGACAGCCAGGGCTATACAGAGAAATCTTGTCTCAAAAAACCAAAAGAAAAATAAAAAAGAATGTTTTATCAGTAAAATATGGGTTATTTTATCATGACAGTGTTCTTTTGAGTTCTGTATTTAATTTAAACAAATTGCATAAGTATAGATGTACAAAGAAAGTAATTATTTTATTTTATGCTTTATATACCAGTAATATATTATAGGATTAAGTTTATCAATGCAAAACGGGAAAGGGAAATTTGTATTCTCTACAGTTGCCCTAGTAGTTACCAGGTAATTGTTGTCGGCCTAATTGTTACATTAAACCAATGATAAATTATGAGATAAAAGGACTATGTTGTCATAGCATAACAATATGAAAAAAGTTAAGCAACTGAAGTCAGAAAACGATTCAATTCTAAGATACAGTTTAGAAGCCAATTTAGCTGATATAGGAGCCTAGTACTTCATTCATCAATAAAACATCTCTAGGCTTGCTAGTGATTAGACACAGGATCATTTCCTGTCTTCTCTAATAGATAACAGTTCTGACACAGTGTCCTTTAACAAAGTGCCAAAGAAACAGCTCAGCACACTCCAAGAGAAAAACAAATCACACCTTGTCAGAACTACATGATTCCTGGATTCTGCCACTGAAGTCATGACATCTTCTGACCTTTCCTTTTTACTCAACTATTCTGTTGGGATCTTAGGCTAAAGGGCTATTGCTTTATCTTGAAACTAATTATATCTCTTTGAAAGGAAGTTATACAAACTCCTGTGAATGCATAACTGGGAATACGTTATAATGTTTCCCATGGACTTAACACATCTTATCTTATAGTGAAAAAGCAAAACGGTCAACCAAAGAGATAATTTCCTGAAGGTTCTTTTGAGCCCTGGCCAAGTGTGGTTTAAAATATCCAGTTCTCTAAAGCATCATTTCCCCAGATGTGTGCTAAGGCACTTTAAGGTGATACAACATACATATCTTTTGTTTTCAGGGTAATCAGAGTGATGCTTATAATTGATCAGTTGAAATGACAATTAGTAACAAGGTCAAGGTCATCCACAGCTTTTTATAAAATGCCATTGGATGGCATCCTATCTCTTAGGAGATGTATATACAACTGTTGCTGTGGATTGTAGGTCAAATGAAAGTCAGTGTGTAAAGCACTTGTCACACAAGCCTCAAGTATCTTTGTTGAATTTGCAGGATCCATGTAAAACAGCTGGGCATGGTGGCTTATGCTTTTATTCCTAGCACTGGAGAAGCAGAGATAGGACAATCCTTGGAGCTCACTCTAGTGAGCCCCAGGATGGTTACATACTGGAAATTCGAAAACATAATACGAATGAGTGGTCAGATGTCTTTTGACATAAGAATACTATAGGGTAAAAAAGAAGACACATACACTAAAACACTGAGGGGCCCATGAATGGGCAGGGTTTGGTAACCTCTGCTTTATGGTCTTCCTTCCCCTTGTCTGTATGCCCCATCAATGGTTTTTCAGGGCCTACTTACTGCCTGGAGTGCCTAGGGTGTAGATGATCTCTTTTACTGAAGCAAAGGCAAAATAAAGTTTAGGTCATTAAAATATTATTGAGAGATTCTTTCCATGTCTCGTGTTAAATTCTTGTCACCTAAGGACAACCATCTGTTCTCTACTGTTTCCATTTGGCCACATTCACCTTTCTCCTTGCCAAGTCTTAAATAGTTGATTGCTTGAATTTCAGTATCAGGACACCTTTGGGTTGGTTACTGTATGTGCTTATTTATAGCAATATTTATTCTATCTGATCTATTTTCTAGATTTCTCAAAACAAAGGATGCCTATCTCATTAAAATGTTATTTTATTTATAGTGATTTTGTAAGCATCACAATTCAGTCATTTCACCATTTTGCTCAAGTTGGAAAGCTGGAAAACAAATATCCAGGCATTATTAGTTAATCATAGCAGAAGAAATGTACAGAAATTTCAATTTATAATTGCTGAGAAGTGTCTGTAGGCGTCAGTTGGAAGGCTTTTCTCTCTTGTTCCTTTATTCACTTTATAGGATGACTCACCCATCTTATTGCTTCCACCGTGACACATACAGCAGCAGCCTTCAGATTTATATCTTCAACTCTATCCTCTCTACAACTATGCACCCATATAAAGAATTTGTTTATGTGTTCTGTTTTTATTGAAAATAGAATTTTCTCTTATGTAATATATCCCAACCACAATTTCCCCTTTCTTTCACTCCTTCCAGGTCCCTCCTACCTGCCATCTTCCTAGATCCACTCCCCCTCCATCTCTCATCAGAAAAGAGCAGGCCTTGTGTTTTGTTTTGTTGTGTGTTGTGGTTAAAGTATTCTTTAAGCCCACCAATCATCATGTTTTCCAAAATTCCAAAACCAGCTTCCCTTTACCACTGCATCTCCTTCTATCTATCTTTATGACCAAATGAGTCTCAGAATTTCAGCTTCTCTCCTGAGAATGGGTTGCCCAAGAAAATATTTTAGGCTATTGCCGAAGCTAAGGATTACTCTCCACAAACTCATAGTAAGTCACTATTGCTGAACTTACACCATCAAACACGGAGAAAGAAAGCTGGTGCTTAACTAAAGGGAGGGAATGGAGGGAGGGGCTATGTGAAAGGGAGAGTAGGAGGGGCCAACAATTGGTATGAAATGAATGAATGAATAAATAAATAAATAAATAAATAAAAGTTTTTCCCCTGCTGACCAGCATTCATAGTGCTGAAGGTACTAAACATTTTATAGGATGGAAAAAGTAATCATCATTCTTACACAGCTACAAAACCTATATGCTACAGTAACAGCCTGCCTTCAAGATACTTGGTGTAAATAGTGGTACAAACATTATGGGAGTAGCCAACCACCTGTAGATTGGAATTGAGAACCACTCACTGCATGAGATGAAATGTGCATCTAACACTGTTAAAGTCTCTAAGGGTCTGAGACTAGATAGGTCATAGACCGCAGGGGACACAAATTATTAGTCTTTAAAAAATAATATAGCAATAAAATGATTTCTAATGATATACTGCTCTACCTATATATCAGTGTCTAGCTCAGTACACACCAGAGAAGCTTATTATTGTAATAAATAGAAATTAACACCAAGACCCATTCAGCCTTAAACTGAAGGTCTTTATCAAACCCTTCCCTTCAGGGTTCAGGGATCTATGTAAGAGAATGGTAAGATTGCAGAATTATTATAAGTGTTAAGGTGATAGGTGACATTAAGGAACAGTATCTTCCAGACACAACAAGAGTGGTACATATGTGCACTCACAGAGACTGTCACAGCATGTGCAAGGCCTACACAGGTTCAAACCAGACAAAAACTCAGCATTGAGAAGGGAAAATGGACACAGAATTCCACCCTAATCATGAAGCTATTTGCAATTGATACCTACTAAGAAAGGGAAAATCAGTTTCTTCCAATGTCACTAGACACTAGAGTGTCCTGCAGATATCAGTGACACTCTAGTGTAGGCCTCAGGCCCAGGAATAGCTAGCCAACATAAAACAGAATTCTGGTTTTGGGGGGGGGGTATATGGGAGTTTTGTTTGTTTGTATGTTTAAAGTGTTTTTTGGTTTTCTTTTTTTATTTTCATTTTGTTTATTTTGAGAGGGGAAAAAACACGAAGAGGAGGTGAAGAAAGTGAGAAAGATCTGGGAGGAGTTGGAGAAGGGGAAAGAATATGCTCAAAATTATTGTGTGAAAAAATTACATGAAAACAAAACAACAAAAGGAAAAATGTATCTCCTACCTTCATACTATATTTCCATAGCAACCTTTCTGTCCAACACTTCCATTTTTTACTCATTGTGGTTTGTTTACTCCTTATGAAATATCTACAGTATACTTTACAAGACTTATGTAGGCTTTATATGTCTATATATGAGGCTCTATATATTTATGTGTCTATGAGGCTCAGTTCTAAGTGTTTTGACCCTGACATGTTTGACAAACTTAATTTTAAGCTTCTGGTCACTACCTTTCATAAGAGCTCTATTATTTTTATTTGTTTTGGGCTCCTCAAACATACATCCAATACAGGGAAAACTAAAGAATGAATTAATTATATGGAAAGAAATCTGGAAAGGTCACGAGAAGCTGGGAATAGTAGTGATTGAAGTACTTTCTGGGAATGCAGGATGGCTGTGGATCTGAGTAAATGTGAGTGGGACCCCCAAACAATGTGGTGACTGAGAATATCCATTTCAGGGAAATTTCAGAGTGATAGGGAGACCCATGATCAAAAACCAAGGTGAAAGATTCATCACGGATGACTCCCATCATTAACACTGTCCTTCCACATACATTTAAACATACATATGCATGCATGTGCACCACATACAAATATATGTAATACATATGCATGCATGTGTACCACACGCAAATATATGTAATATATATGTATGTATGTGCACCACACACAAATATATGTAGTACATATGCATGCATGTGTATCACACACAAATATATGTAATACATATGCATGTATGTGTACCACACACAAATATATGTAATATATATGAATGTATGTGCACCACACACAAATATATGTAATACATATGCATGTATGTGCATCACATACAAATATATGTAATGCATATGCATGCATGTGTACCACACACAAATATATGTAAATAATTAGGGAAAGTGTTTTAAAATATATTTCATAAGCTGGGACGATCTTCCTTATCATGCCTTACAACTTAGAAGCTAAAGAATAAATTATTGACATACTATTTTTACAAAAAATATGCACTCTGTGGGCTGGGGGGGGGGGGATGGTTTAGTGGATACTTGGTAGATCAGTGTGAACCAGAATTTGAATATCCAAAACTCATGTGAAAAAGCCAGACAAAGAAGCATAAACTAAAACCACATGGTGGTTTTAGTTTATTCATTATTTTATAACCCATTAAGAATTCTCTCTATTTCAACAGATAGTTAAGATTATTAAAAAAAAAAAAACACTAGAAAATATGCAGATTCATGATCGATATTTTGAAAACTCAGACCTTAGAAATTGAAAGTCTGGTTAAACAAAACCTACCCTTTTGGCTTCATATTCTTTTTTCTGTAGAAAATTAAACATTTTGTTTATTTCTATAATACTTTTTTACAGTTTTTGTTTTCTTTAATTAATTATTTTAGTTATTTATATTCCAAATGTTTCTCCCCTGCCTGTTCCACATCCCAGAGTTCTTCACCGCATCCCCCTTACCCTTCACCTCAGAGAGAGCGCTTGCCCCCTCTCTATATCCCCTTCCCTGGGGCATCGAGTTTCTTCAGGATTATGTGCACTTTCTCCCACTGAGGTCAGACAAGGAAGTTCTGTGCTATATATGTGCTGGGGGCCTTGGACCAGCCCATGTATGCTCTTTGGTTGGTGGCTTAGTCTCTGGGAACTTCCAGAGGTTCGGGTTAGTTGAAACTGTTGGTCTTCCTATGGGGTTAAAATCCCCTTCAGCTCCTTAAATCCTTCCCTTAATGCTTCCAATCTGACCTCAGTCCAATGTTTGGCTGTAAGTATCTGCATCTGTCTCAGTCAGCTGCAAGTAGAGCCTCTCAGAGGACAGCAATGTGAGGCTCCTGTCTGCATTCACAACATAGCATTAGTAATAGTGTCAGAGTTTGTTGCTCATCCATGGGATGGATCCCAAGTTGGGCTGGTCACTGGGTGGTCTTTCCTTAAGTCTTTGCTCCATATTTGTCCCCGAGTTTCTTTTAGTCAGGAACAATTCTGGGTCAAAATTTTTGAAGGTGGGTTGGTGGGGCCATCTGTCAACTGGAGGCTCTGACTGTCTAGTGGAGGTGGTCTCTTCATGTTCCATCTCCCCACTGCTTGATATTACAGCTAAGGTCACCCCCATTGAATCCTGGGCACCTCTCACTTCCCAGGTTCATATTCTTAGTACTCCAGCAAAGACTCAGTGTTATGCTTCAAATATCTGATTGTTAAATTAAAAATAGTTTATCATGAACACCTGTTTCTAATTTACTTATTTTTAATGAGTTTTGAATTCACACAACTTTTATGAATGTTACAACATGGTCAGTTGAGTGAAGAGCAGTTTATAGTGTTTTACGAAAGCAACTGTACACAGCTCTTCATACATGCATACAGTGGCATCACATAGATGTTTTAAAATGGACACTGTGGTTATATTTATACCATGGAAATTGTCAGTTATTGTAAAAAGAGGCTTTTGCCAGAACTGCCTGAAATGTCCCACTCCATTTTTAGCTTTTTTGATGAAATTATTTTGCTCCTCACTTAACATGAGTGTTATTTGGAATTATTGTAGAATCTCTGTAAACCAGCATATGGTCCATACACTTGATATAAAAATGTTCATCTGTTTCTCCCAGACTGATAGTATTATTTCAGGTCTGTTGTTCTGATGCTCAATTTCTTTCATGAATATTTCATAGTTGGTACATACAACATTTTCTCACTCAGATTTGAAATAGTAATATTTGTCCATTTGTTCGTTATGAGGATGTAGTGTACTTTATATTTAACCCAACATTGATCTGATTCATTGTTTTCCCATTTGGGAGGAAGCAATGCTCAGCAACTAACCCTTTTATGGGTCACTTTGTGTGTGAAACATTGTGTCTGAAGGAAAGATCCCCAACTCGTACTGGTATATCTAAAACTGGAAAGGTCTTCTACAATGATGAAGAGAGGCAAGGTTGTCTCCATAAGTGTTCCAGTATACATTCAATACACTGGTGCATGTGCTAAACATTTATGATGAAATTCATAACCATTTTGCCATATAGTAAATATGACATTCTTCTGTGTCAGCGAGAAATGTCTCTTATTATTCAATAAACTCCCAAAAAGCATAGAATGCAACTGCTTTGTATTATGTGAAGAGCCTTCCTCAACTCTGATTCTCTTCCACAGCTCTACTTTCATTTATACTTCCTGCAAAATGGCTTCTCATAGGGGAAAAGAGAATCATGAGATTTGTCACAGTACACACACACACACACACACACACACACACACACACATAGTCACTCTTCCAAATTCCTTTATTATCTTATTTCTATAGATGAGTGTGTGTGTGTGTGTGTGTGTGTGTGTGTGTGTGTGTA
>NC_034593.1:67180573-67190058 GCF_900095145.1 Mus pahari
GAGAGAGAGAGAGAGAGAGAGAGAGAGAGAGAGAGAGAGAGAGAGAGAGAGAGAGAGAAATGAAATTATGTGGAGAATTCGGCAGTGATTGACCAGAAAGAGCACACACATGCCATGCATCTAAAATACTTATTCTTAAGGAAAAAGAGAAAACAAAAAAACTTACAAATGTCTATACTATTTCCAGCAAAACAATCAATATCTGGCTTTGGAGGAACAATCCCATAGTGAAAATATAATTATTCATCCTTGTAGTTTTCAACAGCGAGCTTCCAGCCCTGAGGGGAGAAAAGGCCATTTCTACAGTAGCTTAAAAAAAAAAAAAAACAAAAACAAAACAAGAAGTAGAGATCACTCAAGGCTGAATCTTTTAGAAGATTTGTTTCATGAAAATGAAATGATGAACCCCAAACCCTTAAACAATTTCTTATGGACTTTCATAGTGGAAAATAGATTCACTGCAGACAGTTTTTTAAGTCTATGTCCATAGAGCCTGCCTGTTATAGTGTTTGAAGTAAGGATTTTAAATGGACAAAATGCTTATGGGATTGTTAGATAGACAGGGGTTTCCTAAAGCTAGAGGCAAGAATTGGAAGAAAAGGTATGCAATGCTTTCTTTAAAGAAAACCAAAATGAAATGCAAAGAGGGGGAACTCATCTTTTCTCACACCACAGAAACCTGCATTGTGCACCCCAAATCTCAGACTCAGTAACCCTGTTTGTGAACTCACACCCTTATTTATTCACTTTATATTCTGGTCCCTTCATCCCGTAGTCTCCCTTCCCCCATACACAGTCCCTCTCTCCATCTTCTCCCCTCTTGTATTCTAAGAGGGCAGTGCCCTGTCCCTCACTCCCTGGACCTACCGCCTACCCTGGCATACAAGTCTTTGCAGGGCTAGGACCATCCTCTCCCACTGAGTCCAGACAAGGCAGCACAGTTAAGGAACCCAAATCCACAAGCAGGCAGCAGATTTAAGGACAGCCCCAGCTCCAGTTGCTGGGGGACCCATATGAAGACAGAGCACATGGCGTAGAAATGATCTGTTTATACTCTTTCGTTGGTGTTTCAGTCTCTGAGTGCCCCAAAGGATCCAGGTTGATACATAAAGCAGTGCCTAGCATAGGTTCTGATATTCCTCATATCTGAAAGCATTTCTAAATAAGCACAAACATAGTTTAGCAGACTGGATACATAAACAGGATCCAGCATTTTGCTGCATACAGGAAACATACCTCAGTGACAAAGACAGACAGTACCTCAATTGAAAGGCTGAAAAAAATTCCCAAGCATGTGGTCCCAAGAAACAAGCTGGAATAGTCATTCTAATAACCAAAAAAATAGATTTTCAACCAAAAGTTATCAAAAAAGATGAGGAAGAACACTACATACTCATCAAAGGATAAATCCACCAAGATGAACTCTCAATTCTGAACATTCTTGTCACAAATGCAAGGGTACCCATATTTGTAAAAGAAACATTACTGAAGCTCAAAGCACACAGTGAACCTCACACAATAATAGTAGTATATTTATCACCCCACTCTCATCAATGGACAGATCATGGAAATAGAAACTGAAAAGAGGCACAGTGAAACTAACAGAAGTTATGGACCAAATAGATTTAACAGATATCTATAGAACATTTCACCCTACAAGACAATATACATTCTTCTCAGCACCTCATGGTACCTTCTTAAAAACTGACCATATAATCGGACACAAAACAAACCTCAACAAATATAAGAACACTGAATTAATACTATTTGACCACCACAGACTAAGTCTGGTCTTCAATAGCAACAAAACAACAGAAAACTCACATACACACAGAATCTGAACAACTATCTACTCAATAATAACTTGGTCAGGGAAGAAGTAAAGAAAGAAATTAAAGACTTTTTTTTTAAAAATTCAATGAAAATAAAGGTACAACAGGATTAATAGAGTAAAAGTGGCCACCTTACTGAAAGCAATCTATAGATTCAATGCAATCCTCATCAAAATTTCAACTCAATTCTTCATAGAGTTAGACAGAGCAATTCTCAAATTCATTTGGAATAATAACAACAACAAACAATATAGAGAATTTTATTCTCAACAATAAAAGAACTTCTGGGGGAATCAACATCCCTGTCATCAAGATGTACTACAGAGCAATAGTGATAAAAACCAACAGCATCAACAACAAAAAACTGCATGGTATAGGTACAGAAACAGGCAGGTAGATCAATGGAATAAAATTGAAGACCCAGAAATGAACCGACACACCTCTGGTCACTTGATCTTTGACAAAGGAGCTAAAACCATCCAGTGGAAAAAAAAGACAGCATTTTCAACAAATGGTGCTGGTTCAATTGATGATCTGCATGTAGAAGAATGCAAATAGATCCATTCTTATCTCCTTGTACAATTTTCAAGTCTAAATGGATGAAGGACCTCCACATAAAACCAGATACACTGATACTAATAGAAGAGAAAGTGGGAAAGAGCCTCAAGGACATGGGCAAAAGGGAAATTTTCCTGAAAACAGCACCAATAGCTTATGCTCTAAGATCAAGAATTAAAAAAATGGGACCTCATAAAATTTCAAACTTCTGCAAGGCAAAGATACTGTCAGTTTGACAAAATGGCAGCCAACAGATTGGGAAAAGATTTTTACCGTTTCTACATCCAATAGAGGGCTAATATCCATAATATATGCAGAAATCCATATCAGGGAAATGGAAATCAAAATGACCCTGAGATTGCACCTACCACAAATCAGAATGGGTAAGTTCAAAAACACAGGTGGCAGCAGATACTGTTGAGGATGTAGAGAAAGAGGAACACTTCTCCATTGTTGGTGGGATTGCAAGCTGGTACAATAGCTCTGGAAATCACTACGGCAATTCTTTAGAAAATTTGACATAGTACTATCTGAGGATCCAGCTATACCAGTTCTGGGTGTACACCCAAAAGATGCTCCAACATATAACAAGGACACATATTCCACTGTATTCATAGAAGCCTTATTTATAAAGGCCAGAAACTGGAAAGAACCCAGATGTCCCTCAACAGAAGAATGGATACAGACCATGTGGTACATTTACACAATGGAGTACTACTGAGCTTAAAACAATGACTTCATGAAATTCACAGAAAAATGGATGGAACTAGAAAATATCCTGAATGAGGTAACCCAGTCACAATAAAAACCACACATGGTATGTACTCACTGATGAGTGGATATTAGCCCCCAAATCACAATGCCCAGGATACAACCCACAGACCATATGGTGCATAGGAGGAAGGATGAGCAGGGTGTGAATGCTCATTCCTGCCTTGAGGGAGGAACAGGATGATCAAGGGAGGTGGCGGGAGAGAGGAGGGGAGGAAATAAGGGGGCAGTATCAGGTACTGGAGGAGATGGGAGGGTGGTACAGAGGGTCAGGAAAACAAATAAAAATATGTAGTGGGGGGGTGAGGAACTGGGGATAGCCAGAGAAAAGAAACACCAGGGAAAAGAGAGGCTCCCAGGACCCAAGGATGACTTTAACAGAAATGTGCAGAGGAGTGGGAGATAGAACCTGTAGAGACCACCTTCAGCAGATGGGCATGCCACCCACCCATCTCAAAAATGTTAACTGAGAAACGTTCCTATCCAAAGGAAGAAAGCGGACAAAAAAATGGAGCAGAGACTGAAGGAAAGGTCATTCAGGACTCCCCCACCTGGGGTTCTGTCCTGTCTGCAGACACCAAACCCTATCCTATTGCTGTGATCAGGAGACACTTACTGACAGGAACCTGGTGTGGCAGTTGTTTGGGAGGTCTGACTGGCAACTGATCAATGCAGATGTGGATGCTTGGAGCCAATTCTCAGATTGTGCTCAGGGACTCCACGGGGGAGCTGGTGGAAGGACTGGTAGAGCAGAGGGGGATTGCAACCCCATTGGAAGAACAACATAGGCTATCCAGACAGCCCAGTGCTCCCAGAGACTAGACTACCAACCAAGAAGTGTACAGGGAGGGATCAATGACTCCTGATACATATGTAACAGAGGATGGCCTTGCTAGACAGCAATGGGAGGGGAGGCCCTTGGTCCTGTGGAGGTATGATGCCCCAGCGTAGGGGGATGCTGGAGCAGTGGGGTGGGAGAAGGAGAGAGGGTGCTGGAGTACCCTCATGGAGGAAAAGGGGAGGGGGAGGGGTGAATGTGGGATGGGGGGTTTGTGGCAAGATAACTGGGAAGTGGGATATCATTTGAGATGTAAATGAATAGAACGTTAATTGTAAAAAGTTACAAGTCCAGGACCGAGAGGTTACATGTATAATCCTGTTTGTGCAATATTTGTGAAATGCCTAAATTTTAGAAAGAGAAGTCAGACTAGGATTTGGGTGGAATTTTGAATAGGGCAATAAGATGAAATGTGTACTTATAAAAGAACAAAACAAATAAGTCCTTTTGGAAATGTTGTGAATCTTGTCTGAAGTTCTGAATATAGAAGCATTCACATATGATATAACTGTGTAAGATTTAAAACATATAAATGTAAGTAAAACTGAAATTATAATCAAATCAATAAATTATGTCAGTACACTGATTGTAAAGTAAATAAAAAGATGGATTGGATGAGGCACATAATCGTATATGCATCTGGAAAGACAGAAGAAAGATAAATAGGGATAGAAGACAAATTCGATCACATGTGACTGACTGCAAAGAGAGGACTGGGAAACAGAAAAGGAAGCCATGCTGTGAACTTCCCAGCCACAAGTCCTGTACTAGACTTACATGCATGAGTGTCTTCTTGACATGACAGGATCCTTGAACTCATGAACTCACAGAACAAGACCTGTACAGCGCCAAGTCTGTTAACATTCTAGCATGGAGGAGTGCCTCACCCTTAGCTATTGGCAGTTAACAGCTACTTGTGGACAGACAATAAATTGTTTTTAAGAGCCAGGCTACAGGTGAGATGTCCCCCACCCTCAACCCATCAGAAAACTCCACAGCCATGCACATACAGGGCAGCCTTAGTTGTGTGGGATAAAAAAAAAAATCAATGAATTAAAATTTTACAGGAGGATTTGATGATATGGAGATATGTTGGGGAGGCAATGGGTGACAACTGGAAGGTGGATGGTGGTGGGTAGAGAGGATCAAGATTCATCCTCACTCATTTCAAAGAACAATAAATAATAGTATAAACAAACCTAACAGAAAAGCAAAGTTATGTGAAAACCAAGAGATGGTGACAGGTACTTCTTGTGAAGTGTAGTTAGGCCCTATGAGAACCACTGTTGAGAGCATGGGGGTTTTCCAGTCTGATAAACCACCTACCCACAAAAAAACTCGGTGAGAAATGAGACTGAGGTGAGGCGTCAATCTCCGATGGTTCCTGTGTTGGTTTAGAATCAAAATTGCTTCTATTTAAGAACTTGTGTGTGCTTTCCCAGCCATTTCTAAGGGAAGCTCAAGGGCCCCAGCCTCAGGGAGAACTGAGAAAATCCAAAACTCATCAGAGTGGTAAAGATACCCAACGACTTCAGCTGAGGATTCTAAATACAGTGGACAAAGTCAAACTTAAGTCAAAGAATTTTTAAAAAATAACAGCATTATTTTGTTTGAATTTTACCATAAATAGGTCTGGCTTCCCTGTTGGGAACAAGTTATTTTTCCATCTTAGCAGGAAGCTGACAGTGCCCATCTATGTATGCCTCAGTGGAGTTCTTCAATGCAGAGGTCATGGCTGAAACATGAGTGAGGTAGACATTATCCTTTGCTCAGGCAATGCCTATTCCAACATACACACATGCTCATCTTCTTGTACTGCAGCTCATGAACCTTGCAGAGCTTTGTCCCAGAAATCCTCCTGGGATGGAGCTTCACACAAGGTAGTTTCTAACAAGCTGTAGACATGAACATGAACAGCGAGAGATGGCTGCTAGCTGGGAAAGGCAAGCAGATGCTGGGACAGAATTGTCCAGTTCTGGGACATCTGTGGTGAGGCTGTTCACACTTCCTCTTCCTTCCCTCCTGCCATGATCTCAGTGCTTATGAGGATACACATGTTTCCAATGAGCTTTTGGCTGACTATTACGTTACATCCTGGCCCAGTGCCAGCAACTTCACAGGGACTATGTGAGTTTCCCTGTAAGGATTCAATAGCCTCTGCTTGACTTGGAGTAGATTGTGTAATCTGAAAATTGGAAGTAGCCAAAACTTGATATTCCAAGTAAGGACACTAGACAAATTGGGAAAGAAGTACATGAGAGGATATCTGAAGAAGAATAGAGCATCTTTGTTTGACCATGCAAGGGTGGCACATGTTGATCTGCTTTTCTGGTATTGGAGAGGCAGTAGGTGGTTCAACATAGCTAGTCTGTCATTTTTCTACACACTCTTATTTCCTTGTTCAGATAGCAGTCTATACAACAACCTGTCCACTTTTATCTGACCTTGAAATGTTGGTTGTTACTACTGACAGCAGATCTGGCTCACCCTCTGATTACAAGTCCTAGCCTCTTGACTTTTGGGCACATACAGTCCTTTTCTGTGGCTTTTCTCATCATTTTTAAACTTTCCCTGGCATAGACTCCATCCAGAGGATTTTTCTGACAAAGTTTTGAGCAGTCATGGGACTGCACCTTTTCCCTGGGATGATGTCATTTAGAATACAGGGACTCTGGAGACTTGTCCTTCTGGAATAAAATGTCAGGCAAAGGTACATCACACTGGATGTTGTGTTTGAGTGAAATGCCATTGTTGCAACCTAGATATTTCTAAATTTGCAAGCTAAATTTGAAAGTCAAGTATTTTGTGACCTTTTCTGGGAGACATGAAGAAATGTTCATTCACTCTAGGCTCTCACTTCTACAACCAGCCTTAGTAGGCTGAAAAAGATAAGGACTTAGCCGTCAGAGAGAATGAATTTCTAATGCTCTTTTATAAAAGAAAGCAAGTATTTTTGCTTGTATTCGAAGTATGAAGTAATATATCTTGTACATACAATGTTTTTATTTTCTGGGATAAAAATTTTTTTACCATAAATTCTACAGGAGAAGCTCAGTGGTAGGGTATCTGCTTGGAATGTGTAAGGCCTTGGATCACACACACACACACACACACACACACACACACACACACACACACTCACACTCACATTCACACTCACACTCACACTCACACACACACCCCTCACCCAAACCAAATTTTTGTCATGCTCTTAGCCACCTCTAATATTCTATCATCACAACAAACTAATGAGACAACTAAATTCATCCCTATCTTCACAGAAATGGCTCTATCTCAGATTACCCCTTCAGTTTTCCTACAGAGTGAACGAGAAGGTTCATCTACCATCCATACTCTGGGCTTCTCTCATGATATAGCTTTCTGTTTCCCTTAGGAAAGATTGTGAGTCATATATGAGAAGATAAGGGTCTGTGCTCAGCTCTTCCACTGCTAGATGACTGATCAAGTGTTAATCTCACTGAAATTTAGATGGCACAGTGGTCAAAAGGCCAAAAGAGTAGCAGATCCCTAAAGACAGTTAAAACCTGCAAGGTACTCCATCAACTTTCTCACTGTGTCCTTCTTCTCAATAAAGCAGTTCTTCACAGAGAAGTCTGTTTGTCCTCCACATTCTGACTCTACGAGTCTAAGGGAAAATACATCACAGATATGATTTAAGGTCCAAAAAAAAGTAACACAGGCCTTAAAGACTTGGATTTGGATTCAAAGGGAGCTCTGGCTCACCTGTGCCTCAACCATCCTCTCTGCTGTACCTTTGCCTCTGCTCGGCTCCTCTGCCTTTTCCTCCTCCTCTTGGAACCCTTTCTCTTGCTTCCTTCTCTATGAGTCTTTTCTTTGCTCTTCTCATTCTAGACATAAACTATCTAGCATTCGATCCATGCCTTCCTCTAGAATTATAGACACCCAAAGCACAGATATTTATTCTGGGTAACCATCCTAAGAGTTTGTTGTCTAATGTTACTGTTTTCCTCTAAACATGTTTTTCCTTAAACTTTCAAAACCTATAAACAGATTTTTCCACAATAAGCAAAATAATCTAGGCCCTTTACTTTTAATGTTTTATACACTGTCCTATATAAGCAAGACTATCTTCAAACTCATTATTCAGGAAAGAGTAATACTGATGTCCTGATCTACCCTTCCACTTTCTAAGTGATGAGATTTCAGGTGTCTATCCACATGTTACCTCTTAAGTTTGCCTCAGGTACACATATCACTCTCATTGCTAACTTAATTGTTTTCTCTCTCTGAGAATTGTGTATATATCTTCCTGGTTCTTCTTCCTTCCTACAAGTAAATTATTTGCTTATTTCCTATAAGTAAATTCATTTCAACTGAATATGTTATTTTGAAATCCAGCTATGTACAGGACTCTATCACAGGCTTTATAACAGTTAAGTATTTAAAAGTTATAAACTATTCAAATAGAAATATGTAACAATTAATTGTAGCAAATTATAATGTAGTAAATGCTTAAGAATGGAAGATTAATCTTAATTTAAGACATATAATGGGATACACATGCAAAAAGCTACCTGATAGCAAACTTACAAACTGGTCACACATCTTAAAAATATTGTCATTAATTTTAATTTAAAAACACAAGATGAAAATTAATTATAATTTGAAAGTTCTTCCTGCTGTAACAAACTGAAAAATAGGACCATTACTATCTACCATTGTGTAAGCTAATCAGATTTATATATGTCTAAGGGATCAAAAGATCTTGTATAGTTCTTTAATAAAAAAAAATGCCACATTTTCATTATAGAACAAAACTTCTTTCTTTCTTTCTTTCTTTCTTTCTTTCTTTCTTTCTTTCTTTCTTTTTTTGGTATTGTGTTTGCTAAACATGTAAAAAGTATCACTAAGACAGACCTGAAGCATTTCGTGTCAGTTTTTACTAAGTAAAAGTCAGTGTCTCTTTGTGTAGTTTTAAAAATAGACTACTGCCTTAGCTTGGAAACTGTGACCACACTAACTACTAGCCCCTCCGGGCCCCCTTTTGTTCTATGCAGCTTTGTTGTGACCCAGCTTCTCTTTCCTACCCGCCTTTGCTCTGGGATCAGTAGCATTATGGTCCCACTCCTTTGAATCCTTGGATAAAGGACACATAGATAACTTTATTATTGTAGAACTTGCAGGCAAGCACAGTTGCTGGGCCCAGAATCTCCTGCCTGGAAAGGCATATGCCCTCACAATTATTATCTCCTTTTCTCTTCCTGCCCTAAACTTATCTGCTAGTTTGCATAGGCTAGCCCCCACTAACCTCCTCGGCTCCCACCTGTAGGGGAAGCTGCAGGACCTAGCTGCCCCAAGGCATTATATGACTGCTGCTTTCAGCTTGTTCCAAACATGGCAAAAAAAAAAAAAAAAAAAAAAAACAACCTTGTTTCCCTGCATCTTCCTAAAAAGCCTGGAATGTGGAAGACCCACCTATACCTTTTGCCCAACAATTGGCTCCT
>NC_034593.1:67190153-67192190 GCF_900095145.1 Mus pahari
AGCTGCAGGACCTAGCTGCCCCAAGGCATTATATGAATGCTGCTCTCATCTTGTTCCAAACATGGCAAAAAAAAAAAAAAAAAAAAAAAACACCCCTGTTTCCCTGCATCTGCCTTTTCATCCTGGAATGTGGAAGTCCCACCTATACCTTTTGCCCAACAATTGGCTCCTGGCCTTTATTGACAAAATCAAGAACCAATTAGGGAACTAGACCTAGTATCAGCATACACACCCACACACACACACACGTACACAAGTGTCGTATGGAAAACTTACAAATGGTCCTCTTTAGTAGACAGTAGGAGGGTACCTAGCAATCTAGTAAACCTAGTACACATGTTTTTTAAACTGAGAAAGGACAGGGATTGTCCTCCTACCTTAAATTCTTAAAATTCGGCATTAAGAGATCCCAATATACTGGATTCTACATTATAGTGAAGATTTAGACCATGTTTTCCAGAGCTGCTTCCAGACACTCTAGTCACACCTTTCCTTTGTGGGCTCCCCTAAAATGATGTCGGTCTTCAGTGAGTGGTTTTGAATTTTAAAGTCACCATCATCATTATTGATACTCATATGCTTTTTACTAGTTCAATTAATGCCACCATCAATTTGTTGGAGATTTGGTAATTTTGTTTTATGTATTTGAATGTTTTGTCTACTTGTGTGCATGTATTCTACATCCTGCTGTCACTGGAAATTAGAAGACAAGGTCAAATCCCCTGGAACTGGAGTTCCAGACAGTTGTGCACTGGCATGTGGGTGCTGGGAACTGAATCTGGATTCTTCACAAAAAGTGTAATTGCTTTTAACAGGCAAATGACATGGTAGCAGTCTCATTGTGTCTAAAAACAAAACAAAACAAACCAGCAAGCAAACAGACAATGAAACCAAGAAGATCATAATAAATTCAAACCACTCTGAATTTCTTTTCCTGAAGGAGGTGTGACCAACATCTGTCCACTCTTCCTAAGATCCTAATGACAAATGAAAATAGGACCCCATCATACTTTACCCTGTGGACAAAAAGAGGTTATGAGCCTAAATACAGAGCATGGGTAAAGAGTTATTTACAGACAAATGGGTGGTCCCCAAAGCATGTATACAATCATGGATGATGACATACTTCTTGCTACATATAAAGTCCAGTTCCCCTAGTCCTCTGCAGTGCAGCTGCTCCTACAGAGATGCCTCTTCTGCAACCAAGTGCAAGTATGAAAAAGTTGCATACTAATTTAAGAGGTTAGTTTGGGGCTTTGGGGCTTCTTCCAATTTAAATAACAGAGTCATTTAAGGAAGTGATGAAGCCGCACAGAACAACACAGGAATCCTTTGTGCTCCTGTCTCATTCTTCTGAAATATATCTCACTTTTCTACATTTGCCAGTGCTTCCCCTTGTGAGGATAACTTTCAGGGTCTGATGGAACAGGTGACATCATGTTGAGTCACAAAATGTTTTACTAGGAAAGAAAGAAGCAAGATTTGATGATACAACTTGACTTTTGGAGTCAAGACCTGCTTGGACCAGAGAGGCCTAAGTATACTGAACACATGTCAGTAATGTTTTCATGCAGCAGATTCTTGTAAATTGCATTGTGATATGATGATATATTTCTCATTACATACACTTCTCAGGCATCATTATTTGTCATTTATGATTTTGTCAGCAAATATCTTATTAAATGTATGTTATGAAATAAATGCAGAGAATAAACCAAATTAGGTATTTTATGATGGATACCAATTTCACCATCAATGCTGCCAATAAATGTAAACAGGCATTTAAGATTTTTGTGAAATATTATTGTGTGGTAACACAGGTACAAATGCTTTTACTGGTATAGAAATGCTAGTGTGGTGATAAAGCTGTCAAAAGAGTTCAGGAGTGCTTCCTGCTTCTGAGACGCTAGAGAGTACTTCATGAAAATGTGTGTCAAGAGTAAATTGTCGAGCAAAGAAAGTATAATAGATAAAGGTCTCTCCTCTCTCTCCTCTCTCTCTCTCTCTCTCTCTCTCTCTCTCTCTCTCTCTCTCTCT
>NC_034593.1:67194210-67206914 GCF_900095145.1 Mus pahari
TATGTAGCAGAAGATGGCCTAATCAGCCATCATTGGGAAGAGAGGCCCCTTGGTCTTGTAAACTTTATATGACCCAGCACAGGGCAAGGCCTGGGCCAAGTAGTGGGAGTGGGTGGGTAGGGGAGCAGAAGTGGGGGGAGGGGAAACTTTTGGGATAGCATTTTGGATGTAAATAACTTTTGGGATAGCATTTGAAATGTAAATAAAGAAAATAATTAAAAGAAAAAAAAAGACAAAAAAAAAAGTGACAGTGCCAAAGGTCTCTTGTTAAACACTCTGCTACATTGCATACTGTCTTGATACCTACCCAGTGGATTATGCCAGTTATGGGCTAATTTCTAAAGAGAGAGAGAGAGAGAGAGAGAGAGAGAGAGAGAGAGAGAGAGAGAGAGAGAGAGAGAGAATTTCAGAGCAGACAGTGCAAGTATATTTATCTGCAAAACAAACAAATAAACGAACAACTCATCACCCATACTATATTGTGAGTTCCAGACGTTTATCTAAAAAAAAAAAAAATCAAAGAAACAAATCAAACCTTATAACCAGCACCACCACCACCAACAACAACAAAATAAAACCACATCTTTAGAGTATGTCAATCCTAGAGGATATGGTATTATGAAAAATAGTAAGACTCTAGAGATATAGCCTCTCAAGTGAAAATACAAACATATGGACATCTGCCATAGCTCGAGGACATTAAACAGATGCGGTGTGGTTCTTTCAAGTATTCATTTCATAGTAGCAAACACCCATATTTTTTTGTTTCTGCAGAAGAAATACTATTGCTAAGAATAAATAACCACAAAGAGAATTTTGGTTCCTGTTGCTCTCATAATCAGTAATTATAAACAATTGCCATTGGAGAGGTGGAAAGTCTTCTGGTCCCATGGCACAGTGATGGCAGAGCAGATGGTACCCAAGCTGACTGTCTAATAGAAGAGACAATTCTGACACATAAGGTCATGAAAATCAGGGGTACACATGCAATTAAGAAACAAAAGCAATTTGAGACACAAGAACATTCATTTCTATGTAAAACAATTTTTAAAAACAAATACAGTTTTATAGGTCAGAAACACTGAGCTACGCAACATTGCAACAGACAGATTCTCTGACTTGTGTTTTTAGAGGCTGCAGCTATCCTTCGCAGTTCTAAGACACTGCTAAAGTACATTTTTCTAGATTTTTCAACTTCTGTCCAAGTAGCCCCAACTGCATTAAAAACAAACTTTAAATTGGCCTTTTGTGAATATTACCTGAAAAAAATCAGTTAAAAAATAAGTTCAAAGAAGAAGTATATTCAAGTAAAACTGCTGTACTGAGCCAAGTCTGCTCTGCATGCCTTAAATAGCCACTAATAAGCAAGTTCATAGAAAACAAATATGTGGAGGATAGGCTGAGTCAGGTGAGGCTCTGATGACCCTTCTCATACTCTCTTCTGAGGGACTCTCAGTAGGCCATGTGCCTGATGTGATGGACTCTCACAAGAAAGCATGGCTGACCTCATGAAGATGGCCCCACGTGCAGTGGGACATACTGATTATTCAACACAAATATTCATATGTGCATGTAAATAATCCCCATGTATATAAGTAAGAGAGTTTTATTCTACCACCCTTTACAAGCAAAATTCTACACATTGGCTTCCCCCACCCAACATAACAAAAAAATTTAAAAATATCTCTCATCCCAAACAGTCACTCAATACAAAGCTGAATGAAGAACTGGTCTACTAATGACAATTTCAGAAAATGAGCGCCACACACTGGAGTTGTTTATCATAATGTCAGTCATGTGCATATTTATCATGTTCAGATTCATCAGTTTAAAAAAAACCCAGAAAGCATATAAGTGAAACATACTGGAACATTTCTATTATTAACAGCAACAAGAAACCATAAATATAACCTCCTCTTCCACCCAGGGTGTGTTTAGGAAGATTTGTAATGCATCTTATTATCGTGTTCACAGAAAATATTCAAAAGGAAATCTAAAATAGAGCACAGCAAGTTGATTCATTTCTGTTCTTTATCGACTTTACTTCTGATGCTGATGCAGCATTGAAATAATTTAAACAATTTATTTTAGTCAATGAAGCTAGTATCTTTTATAAAGGAATGAACTATAAAAACTTTTTAAATGCACTAACAATAATAGTAATGCATTGGCTTGGATTCTCTGGATTCCAAAATGTTGTACATAACATTAATACACATTAAAGTTGGGGTACAAGAATGATTTGCCCAGAGAATGTTGTTATCTTTGTATTTGTCTATTTTCAAACATTCTGGAAAAAAAACAGATCATCTCAGCCAAAAATCCTTTCAAAGAGGAATCAAAGTTTAGTGTGTTGTCTTTTAGGTATTTCTAAATGCATAGAAATTGGCTTGTGCTATTTATTTCACGAGGCTACAGTAATATATTTTGCTATCATATTTTAGATATAAAGAGATGGCTACTAGGACACTCAGATTTCCATCTGAGCTCTTGTTCCATTTTTTGGCTCTTTTGACTCTTTTTCTCTGAGCCTTGGATTCCTAATCTACAGAATGGGAAAAACTCTGAGAGTTCTCTGCAGTAGCTCTACCAGGGCCTCTCGGGCTCTGTAAGGTAGATATTGATAGTTTCTGTATTCAGCACTCCTCTCACTCTTGTCCCCTCTCAGGGTATCTCTAGCGGGTGATAGCAAAAGCTCAGAGAGATTTCTACCATTCATTGAACATTCTGTTCTTTGGCCCTCGGGGATGACAGTCATCTCTAAGAAACCTCATAGGATGTTCCTTGTATACTTTGCCTCACATCAAGCCTTTGTAATCTATTCTGAAAACTGAGGTGTCTTGTAGCTGATACAGATGGTACACTCTAAAGTTGTGATACTGGACTGTTAGCCTACTGGGTTTTCCTGACTCACGTAGAACGTCCAAGCAACCCCTCAGGGGCCAACATACCTGATCAACATATTTGAAATGCACCTCATTCTATCAGTATGAATTTACTACTGGATTCTTATGTTAGATAATGAGCTGCTAAGTGAATACATCACACCAAGATACCTGAAAACTGCTTTAGGTCAGGAATCTGGATTAATGATCTTATTTCTAATCTATAAATTAGTCACCACTAGAATAGGCACACTTTATTAGAATACTTGAATTGTTTACTAAATATCTTTGGATTAAAAATAAAACTAATATGTCAATATTATGTCTATGATAAAACATTTTAAATAAGATTACAGCTAATTAAGTGCTATATTATATACTGTGAGAAAATTTAAATGAAACATTTAATAAATACCTACCAAAAATTATGAAGTGGTTTTCGTTGTTTAAAAAATAATGTAATGATGAAAATTACCATAAAATTACTAAGTTGTTTGCACACCATATTGAAAATTGCTGTCCTGGCAATATGATGTCAATAAATTATTAGATTGAAAGAATAATTAACATTTTGTCACATGAGATTGATACTGCTGATTGTCTTAGATTGCTTTGTGTCACTGGATTAAACATTCTGACCAAAAGCAACTTCAGGAGAAGGGAATGTGTATTAATTCCATGTCCCTGTCATGGTCCATGTATTTATTAATATCCATTTGGTAAATTGGGATTTTCAATATAAGTTGAAATTTCTTGTTTTGTTTCATTTTTTGTTTTTGCTTTTGCTGAAAAGAGGTTGATTTCCTTGACTCAATTTGTAATTATATCATTACCCTTCATTAAACCTAGGACTTCAGAGACATACGCTGTATCATTATTTTGTTTACCATTATGAATAATGAGTGTGTATGATGTATATATACATACATACATATATATATATATATATATATATATATATATATATATATATATCACATACACACACATATATATTTGTATAGAAATATGTATTTTATATCAATAAAACATAAAAAGCTGTGCAAGTCATCAAAATGTCTGAAAAAGAATATTTAATATCATTGTCTTAATTTCTGTTCAATTGCTGTGAAGAGACACCAGAAACAAGGCAACTCTTTCAAAACAAAACATCTTATTGGGAATGTTCTTACAGTTTGAGAGATTTAGTCCATGAGCATCATGGTAGGAAGTAGGCAAACATGACACTGAGAGATTTACATCTGATTCCTAGGCAGCAGAGAGAGAGAGAGAGAGAGAGAGAGAGAGAGAGAGAGAGAGAGAGAGAGGTGAGACTGGGCCTGGAGTGGGTCATTGAAACATCAAGACCACTCACCATGACACACTTCCTTCTTCAAGGTCCACACCTCCTAATTCTTCTGATCTTCTCAAAATGCTGGTTACTAAGCATTCAAATATTTGAATTTATGGGTCCATTCTTATTGAAACTACCGTTGTCATCCTGAAACTATAAGCTGAAGCTACAAGGATATATTCCTTGACATATGTTGGTCAGAATGTGAAAAAGAGGGTTTTTTTTTTGGGGGGGGGACTGCAAGTAGAACTGGAAATTAGTATATTCACAATGGAAAGTAATCTGGAAGTTACTTAAAGATCAGAACCACCCTGTAGTACAGTGATCCCACTTATGGATACTTGGCTGGAGGAAATGAGCTTAGGATGTCAAAGAGACACCTGTACCATCACACTCATTGCATCATTATTTACAACAGTCCAGATATAACATAAACTTGAGTATCCAACAAGAAGTGAATAGGCTAAAACAACGTGATACATATGTATGTATACTACTCATCATTAAACAAGATGGAAATTGTGTCTTTTGCTTGTCTAACTGTAGATGAACCTGGGGCACATTATGCTAAATGAACAAAGTCCAACATAGAAACCTGGTTTATCTTACATGTGTAGCCTAAAAAATGTCAAGCTGGCATAAGCAGAAGGCAGAAGGATGGTTGCAGGTGATGTTTGTACTGGGGCCAGTGTGGAGGTGTTGGGCAAAGTCAACAACATTTTAATCAGTCAGGAGAACTACATTTTTTGGTGATTTATTTTATAGTATGCTGAGTATAATTAATACTAATGCTCCTACAGGTGAGGATTGCTGACTGTAGATGATGAATGTGCTTGTCACACATAAAATGATGAGAATGTGGAATGGTCTGTTATTAGTTCGCTCAATCATTTGTAGTATAAACATCTATCAAAGTATGGTGCTGTGAACAAAAAGTGTACATATTTAGTTCAGCAATCATACCTTAATAAAAATGATAAAAAATCAACAGAACTTTCATTTCTTTACCATCTTTCACAGTAGAATGCAAGGTCAAGGAAAACAAAGCACTTGTGTGTATTATTTATCAGCACCTGTTCCTGTGGCTAGAATATTAGACTCTAGATATCTAACAGATATTTGCCAAATTAATCATGGGAAAATTCAATTTCTATCTTCTGTCTTTTTTTTTTCTTTTATATTTGTTCTATGCTATATTTGGCCTATAATGATTGTCAGTGATATAACCATGTAGAGTGAATTTTAGGACCAACCACTGTGAACTGTGGGGGGAGGTGTTAAAAATATAGCAATGCCTTGAGCTTATCCAGATTGACTATGCCAATTTATTGGAAGAAGTCATAAACAAACAAATGCTACTCAGCTGACTCTTCAGTCCATCGCTTATATTAGAGTTTCCCGCCATGCAACTCTCTTAAGTCTGTCACCCATGCAACCTACACCCATACTTCTTTCAATGATAAACAGCAATGTGGAAATGTAAGCCGAATAAACCCTTTCCTCCCCAACTTGCTTCTTGGTCATGATGCTTGTGCAGGAATAGAAACCCTGACTAAGTCACCTGGGTACTCTGTACTTTTTGGCTAATATCCACTTATTAGTGAGTGCATATCATGCATTTTCTTTTTGGTCTGAGATACCTCACTAAGGATGTTATTTTATAATTTCATCAATGATCAGGTATTGGGGATGGGGGAAACAGGACTGAAGGCCTGAGGACCATCAGAAAGAATGGAAACAGGCAACCTCAGGAAGTAGGAGGTGGGGGGGGACCCTCCAGAATGTACCAGAGACGTGGAAGATAAGAGAATCTCAGCACTCAAATGGAGGAAACTTAAATGAAATTCCCTACACTGGGGAGAGGGATCTTGTAGAGTCCACCTCCAACAGAAAGACAGGGCATCAAGTGGAGGGATGAGGTTGCCATCCCACAGTCAAAAACTCTGACCCAGAATTGTTCCTGCCTGAAAGAACTGCAGGGACAAAAATGGAGAAAAGACTGAGGAAAAGGAGGTCCAGTGACAGACTCAAATTGGGATGTAACTCAAGGGAAGTCTCCAAAGCCTTATACTATTACTGATGCTATGGTGTGCTTACAAACAAGAACCTAGCATGAGTGCTCTCAGAAAGGCCCAACAAGCAGCTGAAAGCATCAGATGCAGATATTTACACTCAACCAATGGACAGAAGCTGGTGACCCCTATATTCGAATTAGGGAAAAACTGGAAGAAGCTGAGAAGAAGGGCAACCCCATAGGAAGACCAACAGTCTCAACTAACCTGGAGCCCTGAGATTGCTCAGACACTGAGCCACCAACCAGATAGCATAAACCAGCTGATAAGAGACCCCTAACACATACAGAGCAGAGAATTGCCTGCTGTAGCCTCAGTGAGAGAAGATTCACCCAACCCTCAACAGACTTGAGGCCCCAGGGGGTGGGGAGGCATGGTGGGGTGGGAGTGGGTGTTGGGGACATCCTCTTCGAAGAAGGAGTTGGGAGGAAGTGTGGGATGTGGAACACTCATATGGCAGACCAGGAGGAGGGATAATGGCTGGACTGTATAAAAAAAGGAAGAAGATATTTCATTACTAGCTCAATAAGAGTGAGGTTTGCAAAGGAAATCATTTATATCCCTTAAGGAGTAGTATTCCAGCAAGCTTGAACAATATATAACAATGAACTATATGATTTTATCTTTGGTCAGTGAAGATGGTAAACAAAATACAATGGTGTGAAACTTAATTGTGATGGTTGGCTTAGGGGGACAGAGATGCGTCTGCACACTTTTTCTTCACAGTATTATTATGTAAGAAAATAAACTATTGTAGTCCATAATTTTCTCCATATTCGGATAAAGTTTCCAAATCAATATATTTGTATTAGCAGAATACCATGGAGGGACTAATCACTGTGTGTGGATAGCTGTCTTAGCAAATTCTCTAGGATAGTGAGCCACCTGTAAGTACACACCAGACCTCAGCTGCTATCCTGAGGAGGGCTAATCTTCTCCTGTCTCTTCCATTCCCACCCTGAGTACCATTTCACATCCTCTCTGCTCTACCACTCTGGACCTCCCTGTTGGTTTAATTCAGCGCCACAAATATATCAAACAACAGTCTGTTCGCAGCGCTGCAGCATTTGAAAGATTGTTGGTTCTATTGTGAGCTAGTGTCCTCTTTTATTCATGATTTCATTAAGTCAGGACTCTGTCCTCTCCCCCCTGAGAAGTTTTAATTAGTGAATTCAGACCCTTTGGAAACAGATTGAAGCAGGCAAAGAAATAATGACCTATTATCTACTGGATAATAACAGCTTGAGAACTAGGGTCAATTTTGTTCTTTATCTTCCCAAGAAATCCATCTCGACATCTCTAATGTGCTAAAAAACATTTTTCCTTGAGGGTGAAGAGAGCTATTAAGCTCACATTCTCATTCTGTAAAGTTGAAAGCACTTACTAGAATTAGAAGGGGGCAGTTTCCACAGCCAGACATCTGGACCTAGATGGTCTTATGTCCATACATGGAGAGCGCATCCAATAAAGCATGTTCCCGGAACAATCACTTAAGTTGCTTAGAATCAAAAATTGCCATGAAGAAAATGTAGGCAAAGCAGGCCCATTGTTTTAAAATCTTTAGGAATAAACAATTTCCTTCTTGAATATGTCATAATTATTAAAAATGTTAATGACATAAACCATCCTAAAAATGCCTTTACTCCTAAGGTTTTATATCACCTAATTACACTCCTCAATAGGGAATTCAACATCAGCCATAGATGTTTAAATTTCTTAAGAAATGATAATTCTGCCTTCAGTTTTTATGAAGTTTCCTTTCACATTTGAGTCAAGCATATGCATGCAGAGCCATGCAGTCTAGGTACATATTTTAAAGCAGTGTATACTCAATTCAATCCAGACCCTTGACAGTGTTGCAAACATATTATGGGAAAATGCTCTCCACAGTTTCTTTGTCAAGCAAGAATTTAAAAGATTCTAAGAGACCATACACACTAAATTGGATATGTAATAAATTTATCTGTCCACGAAGCAGATCTTACTCCAGTGGGAGGAAGGGATGTTTCCTTCAGGAGCCAGTATGTATGACTGTGCCCTGGAATACAGATTCAAGTCACCTCAGATTCCATCTTCCAAATTGCTGACAGGTTTGCGAGATTTTTGTGCATACAGAAGAAACGAGAGTCACAAATCAAGACAGTTTTAAGTTACTTTTGGTGGAAACGTTAGGTAATTGGGTGATATTCAAGTGAGGAAATCTGCTGTAGAACTCAGGTGCTATGAAATGTGGTCTTCTTGGGATTGGAAGACGCTAGTAGTGTTTTACATTAGTACATGCAAAATTGGTGTGTTCCAGAGGAAAATCACAAGGATATTATGTCAGAGACACAGAGTCAATAAGTGGGTAAAGGGTTAGATATAACTCAAGATAAAAACTTGACTCTAGGTCTGCAACATTCCAACCCTCCACGGTGACAGAAGTCCAGTCAATCAACCTCGTAGAGTCTTTAACACAACTGTGGCCTCTTTTATTATAGCTACTTCAGCTCTCACATGTTTGAACATTTGGTCCCCAGCGGATGGTGTTGACTGTGGTGGAATCTTTCTGGAAGAAGTGGATGACTGGGACTGGAAGGGAGAATTCATGGCCGCACTCCACTTCCCATTTCCTCTCTCATCTTTGACTAGCCACTGTCATGCCTGCTAGCATATGGAAAGCCTCCACTATATTCTAAGCCAGAGAAAATCTGCTCCCTTTAAATTTCTTCTTGCCAGATATTAGGTCACAGCAATGCAAAATATTGTGAATACAACCAGAGGCAATCCTGAGGTCTCATGTGTTTATCTCTGTTCTGGCATAATTATCAGTATGTCTCCTCCCATGTCTCCCACAAGTGTCTTCAGACACACCCCCAGTTACTTGCTTACCCTAATTATTTAAACACACTTTAAACTGCCATTTTGCAACCTTATTTTACCCAGGAAACCCTTCTTCCCACAGCACTCTCCAACCTGCCGAAAACGTGCTGTTTATAGCTTTCCTAATTAGTACTTAAGGATAATATCGTCCATTACTCTAATTTTATGAGAATTTATTGACATCCTTTTGGCAGTGGCTATGAGACTCACTTTCAGATAGCAGATGTGATAGAAGAGAATTGAGACACATTGAGGCACGTGGGGAAGGAACGTGAGTGTGCAGCCTTACCCCGGCTGAGGACACTGTTGAATTGGAGTTAAGGAACATCTGGTCCATCTAGCTGTAGAGAAGGGTAGAACCCCGCCCCCAGAACAGCTGCACCACAACAAACAGGCTGGCTAGATTACAGCTGCACTTTGTGGCAGCCGGATTCCCATGCTTCTTCCTTTCCTTTGGAGATTATCCAAGTTTATTCAGTCCTTCTTCTCCATCGCCCATACACTATTGGTCAACATGAACAGCAGAGGGCTGGCCAGCACTTAGTGATGGATTCAGAGCCATGGGAAATTTCTGATCACCTGCCCTTGCCCTTGGTCCACTGTGCATACTAGCTCTGTCTAGATTAGAGAAATCCTGTGAAGCTCTGGCTAGTGTACTTCTGTCTGTTGCCGCAGATGGTCAGGAAGTACAGGTGCCCTGAGAGATCAACAGTAACAGAGGATTATCTTTTGAAACAGAAAATTATAACTGAGGTGTGCCTCAAGGTAACTGTCACATTTTACCTGGGACAGTATCATTTTGGATGAGTTCTAAGAGGAAAAAAAAATCAGACAGCTATTATAACCAGTATGTATCTCAGGACTTCATGTACAGAACTGAGCAAACCTGCACATGTCAGAACTCCATCAACACTATAATATCTAATACTTAAAGGATTTACTGTGTGCATATTATTTCTGCTTTTTTTTTTTTGAAATAGGATCTTTCTCTGGAGTCCAAGCTGTCCTAGAACACAACAACAAACTCAGGCTAAGCAGCACGAGCAAGCTTTAAACTTGTGATCCTTCCTTCTATGTCTACTTGCTAAATTTGATTAATTTTAAAACAAAAAACAAAAACAACAAAAATATATCAGTGTACTATCTGAGCAAAAACTACTCACTAAATTTATATTGGTACAAGATCCCTGCCAATAAGAAAACCAGAGTATGCCTCGGTGCTTAGAAGCCCTTATTGCTCTTGTAGAGGACCTAATTTCAGGGTGCAGCCCCCATAAAGCAGCTTTCAACCTACTGTACCTCCAGTTCCAAGGGATCTTGTGCCCTCTTCTGGCCTCTTAGAGGCACTACAGGCACAGGGTGCACAGACATACATAGGAAAACCCAGATACATATATATATATATATTGTAAAGTCTTCTGTAAAAAGAAAAATCAATTGCAGATTAGAAAAGGTTTGTAACTACCAACTTAACTACCAACTTACTTAGTGTTCGCTAGAAGCCACGTGAAAATCAACATGAGGTCAAGAACTCCCCCGTCTTTTTCACGTTAGCATCATCACTAAACAGTCACAGGCACTTGTTGCCTTTCCTTTCCCCTCTGTTGCTGTTGTTGAGAGATGCTGTTGTTGCTGTCATTGATGATGATGATGATGATGATGATGATGATGATGATGGTGGTGGTGGAGGTGGTGGATTATCCCCACCCCTAGTATACACACACACACACACACACACACACACAGGCTCTAACATTACTGCATTTTTTCCACTTTTTCCTTCCATTGCATATTTTCTTTATTTACATTTCAAATGTTATTCCCTTTCCAGGTCTCCAGTCCGGAAACTCCCTATCCCATCCCTCTTACCCCTGCCTCTATGAGGGTGCTCCTCCACTCATCCATCCACTCCAGTCTTCCAGCCCTGGCATTCCCGTACACTGGGGCATCGAGTACCATGAGGCCCTTTACGTATATTATTTGGTTGGTGGTCCAGTTGCAGGGAGCTCCCAGGAGTCTGGCCAGTAGATACTGTTGTTCCCCCAATGGGGCTGGAAACCCTCCAGATCCTTCAGTCCCTTCTCCAACTTTTCCACCTGGGACCCCGTGCTCAGTCCACTAATGTGGATGCCAGGAAGTGCTTGCTGACAGGAGCCTGATATGGCTGTCTCCTGAAAGGCTTTGCCAGAGCCTGACAAATACAGAGGTGGATGCTCACAGTCATTACTACATTTTTAAACAAAGTATGTTTTAGTAGGCTCTCCTTCCCCTATCTCCTCCATCCCTGCTACCCCTAATCCACCTCAAGTCTCTACTGCACATATCCTTTGGTCCACCCGATCCTCCCTTATCACCTAACTACCTCTCTCCTCTTCATCCCTTTGTACTTTAGGTTTCATATCCATTTACATACATTTCTATATACACATATATTACAAACTCAGACCCATTTGTGAAAGAGAATATGGTTTTGTCTTTCTGACCTTTGGTCACCTCACTTAATATACTTTAAAAATCCATCCATTTTATCCCTGAAAATTACATGATGCTTCCCTTTTCAGAGAAATAAAATTTTGTTGTGTACACACATCCCCTTTTTTCATCCATTCACCTGTTTAGGTCACTTTCCTTACTATCCTGAAAGTGAGGCAAGAAACATGGATGTGGTTTTGTTTAGATAATGTGAGAGCCAAAATTATGTTTTAAATTTCGATTCCTCTTCCTAAGAGGTCCATAAAGTAAACAATGCCTCTAACCTGTAAGCCCCTTGCACGAGGACAGACACTCTCTGAAATGCTGGAGGCTACTGTTTATGTATGATAACAAGCCTTATGTTGCACTCCTCTAACAAGTTTGTTTGACCCAACTGTACCTTGTGTGCTTGTTCAGATGTAGTTGGGTAGTTTGTAGGCAGGAAATATGTCCGGATATATGCTGACCCCTGATTTAACATAGACAGGAGGTATGCAGGCAGAAAGTACATCAGGATGTACGTATGCTTGTCCCTGATTGGACCAAGTGGGGTTGCTTTTGTAACCCTCTGCAAAATGGAACTCAATACCATTTTCTTGGAACCCCAGAATAGACTTATCCAGAGTTCATAATTTTAGCCAGTTTTAAATTAAAGTTTGCTGCAAATTTGTCTCAAAGTTGTCATAGTGGTCTTATTTTCAAACAGTTGGGTTAATAATATATGCCCAGGAATGGTATTGCTGGGTCACAGGAAGTTCTTTCAGTTTTTCACGAACCTTGAAATTGATTTCCATGATGGCTCTGTTTGTTTTCATTCCCCACAACTATGAAAAAGGTCCTCACCCACATTTATTGTCAGATTTTTTTATGGTACCATAAAGACTGGGGTGAGGTGTATCTCAAAGTAAATTTAAATTGCATTTCCCCAATGACAAAGGATGTTGCTCATGCACATTGGCCATTTGCATTGCTTCTCTGAGAAGAACCTATTCACTTCTTTAGTTTATGTGTTGTTTGCTCTCTCTCTCTCTCTCTCTCTCTCTCTCTCTCTCTCTCTCTCTCTCTCTCTCTCTCTCTCTC
>NC_034593.1:67207589-67222304 GCF_900095145.1 Mus pahari
TCTCTCTCTCTCTCTCTCTCTCTCTCTCTCTCTCTCTCTCTCTTTCTCTCTCTCTCTTGTTTTGTTTTTTCGAGACAGGGTTTCTCTATATAGCCCTGGCTGTCCTGGAACTCACTTTGTAGACCAGGCTGGCCTGGAACTCAGAAATCCACCTGCCTCTGCCTCCCGAGTGCTGGGATTAAAGGCGTGCACTGAGTAATATTCAAAAATATTTTGAAGTCACTATGTTGTTAAGTAGCTATGGAAATGCTAGAAAACATATATAGACAAAAATTCAGCTTTCAATGCTTATCCATTTATACATGGAAATTTTCTAAAGTATCAGTTGTTTAAACATTACCAAAACATAATTTTGAAGCGTTACTGTTTCTTTTTTATACATATGTGGTTTTAATTTATCTAAAATGAGCTTCTTCAAAGTGCTATTTAAATATATTATTTAGACCTCTAAGTAAACAATTCCTTAAATAAATTATTTATGCACAACGGTATGCAGTTATATGTCGTCTATGAGCATTAGTGATAGATTGCTTTGTTCCTTCATGATGTATCATGCTTTAGGCTTCTTATATCTTACAATGAATTTCATAGAGCCCTTGATGAAGGGCAGGGCAGTCCTGCACACTGACTGTCCCAAACAATGACCTTGATACCTCCACTGTTCAGTCAAGATCATAGAACAGCTTGGTAATGATTTCCACAGCTGAGTTTAATTCATTCATCAATTAAATATGAAATTATTGGATGAAGAATTCATCAATTGTTTTATTAAGGAAACAGAAGACAGAAATTGATAAGTCAGCTTTGATTACAGGAGGCCATTTAATAGCTACCCAAACACACACATACACACACATACACACACACACACACACACACATACACACACACACACACACACACACACACACACACACACACACACACACGACCCTTCTTTTTGTTCTAGGAATATTGACTTTGAAATGAAATGATAAAAATATATTTGCAGTTATATTTTGCTTTTTGGCAACCACAGTGAACTACAAAATATAAAATAAGGACACTAAGCACACTGAAACATTAACTAGCACTTTGGTGCCTCAGTCCCCCCCCTCTCCCTTTAAAAAGAAAAAAAAACTTCTTGCTTTTTTTTTTTTTTTGAGAAATGCTAGTTGAGAGACTAAATGTATTTCCAAGTAACAGGAAGAATATGTCATTTTTCAGTTGATATAAAAGTAATATTTACTATTTGAGTATTTTTTTTCAACTGTTACATTTGGGATGGCATGTGCTTGAGTTCCTGGAAAAGTTTGTCTATTGTTGATACCAGCTACAGAACTAAAGCTATTCTGGCACTCTTTCTCTGATGTGAGATCACAGTGAAAGAACAGGAAGAGTATGAGGCTTCCTTTTTTAGCTATGAAAATATAAATTTTTTATTGGTAAGATCATTACAATAAAATTTTTAAGTAGATATTATATTTCATTAATTTTTCAGATATAAGGTAATGATATAACTGTAATTTCTCAGCAATAAAAAGAACATGGTGATACAGTAAAATGCTAAAATGATTTCCTCTTGAAATTTTAGGCTGGCGATATATGCAAACAAATTCATCTCTATCACTCCATATAAGGGTGGGATCTGTTGTGCTTTCTCTTTATTAAAAGACATCACTGCTTCTCTCAGGTTCTCAGCTACAGGTCTCATTGATTTTGTGTGATGAAGTTCTCATGGAACTGATTTATCAATGTCTGTGACGATTCTTAGTGGCTACCAAAAGGTCTATACAAAAGAAGTAATTTCACTATAATGATCTTATGTAAAAATTATTGATATCAAGCATAGAACATTTCCTTTCCTGTGTTGTCTAAAAACAGAAAAAGGGTTAATTATGCTTTAGTGTAAGCATCATTTTTATTGTTAATCTTGTGAAAGGGAGCAGGAGAGAAAGATGTCTCCGTGGGTAAGAACACTGACTACCCTTCCAGAAGACCTTGGTTTGACTGTCAGTACCCACTTGTTTCCTCACAATTATCCGTGACTCCAGTTCCAGTGGATCTGATGTCTTCTGGCTACCATGAGCACTGGGATGCAGAGGTCCATGGTCCATACATACATACAGGCAAAACACCTTTCTTCTTCTTCTTCTTCTTCTTCTTCTTCTTCTTCTTCTTCTTCTTCTTCTTCTTCTTCTTCTTCTTCTTCTACTCCTCCTCCTCCTCCTCCTCCTCCTCTTCTTCTTCTTCTTGAATAACACATTTTTATTAAATATTTTATTTACATTTCAAATGTTTTCCTCTTTCCTGGTTTCCCCTCCAAATCCCCCCCCATCCATTGCACTTCCCCCCCTGCTCACTAACCCACCCACTTCCACTTCACTGTTCTGGCATTCCCCAGCACTGGAGCATCGATCCTTCACAGGACCAAGGGCCATTTCTCTCATTGTGTATGCACATCATCTTGTGTGAAGATTATTAAACCAATCTGGGAGAATGAAAGGTAGGGTGGGCAGCAGTGGGCTATAACCAGGTTTGCTGGAAAGTTCAGATCACATGTCACCTGAAGTGCTAAGTAAGAATATGCCAAAGTGAGTGCCTGAAGGATTAATTTTCACATGTATAATCTGCTTTGTGTACAGATATACAGGTACTTTTTTTAATTCAGTGGATTTATAATAAAAAACTGAGGACATTTATAGACATGCAGCTGAAGGGAGGAAAATTATTGGTTTCCCTTCTGTTGGGTGAGTCTGTCCGGGTGGCTTTTGACAGCAATGAAGAAAATGAAAACTAAGAGGCTACTAAAAGGGAAGACAGGAGTTCTGAGTACTGTGAATAACTATGAAGAAGTTGGGATGTAGAATAGCATCATAGAACCAGTCAAACATCCAGATCAAGATGTGGCCACAGTCATTGAAATTCAGCAAAAGTTAGCTTTGCAACTTTTCATGGCACCAGACAATCAGGTTGGGCAGATGTTAGACTTAGTGCTAATCTCCTTCATTCCACGTCTCCAGGCAGGAGGCATTCTACTGCACCTTCAGTCAGCAGTATCCTGGACTTGCACAATCTGGATTCAGTAAAACATCTTAGCTTGGCTACTGTAAAGACTTTGAAGATGGAGAACCTGCCCATCCAGGCAGAGCCTATGGGCCAAACAACTTGACCCCAGTTATTAGCTTTAAATCTTTTCATCTTAATGACCAGTCAAAGAAACTTTAAATCTCAGTCAGCTCATTAGCAAAAGTGGGGGGAGGACAAAGAAGGGGAACATGATTTATTGTGGTTCATTGACATTTGCAATAATCTGTGATTTTACCCATAAGGTCAGGAAAATGTTTGCAGGGCATTCAGACATAGAAGAAACTGACCTTGACTGTCTGGTGATGTAACTAACTTGTACTATTGAAAGGTCAAAACTTTTAACACATGTGGGCATACCAAATAAGATGCATGTTCAAGACAGAAGTCAATACTCTACATTGCATCATATCTACTGGCCCTAATTGCTTACTTTTCTAAATGTGTAACTTAACCGTTTTTTCAGGCTCTTCCCCTCTGATTCTTATTCAACAGGCATCATGCTTTTGGCTACCTTCAGCTTCTGTGTGCGCTTTCCAACCTAAAAGCCTTTGAGAAGGAGGTGGTGCTCATTTACTAAAGCAGAAACTTAATCACACCCTTTTTTTTTAAACAATTGGAAATAGATATTTTTCTATACAGTGTACTCTGATCATGGTTTCTCCTCCCCCGCAAAGTCCTCCCAGATCCACACTCTTTGCATTAAAAAGATAATGTTTTCTTCCATGCCTCAATATAGTTTCTGATACAAACTAAACTAGACAGATGTTGGACTCAGAGCATATGCTTGTGAGTTTGACCTGCTGCTAATGTGTGAACAAGCAGCAGAAATGGCTGCTGGGAGAAATGCCTTGTCTGCCCTTGCCAGAAATAACAGAATCAAGAGGCCAAAAAACACAGCTGCCAGTGACTTGCAATTTTACTCTTTTGGTGTTTACCTACATTTTCAGTGATTTATATTCGTGTGCACAGAGCATATTTTTGCACGCCTCAAAAGTTTTGAAGTCCCCTAGGAAATAAGCCAAATAAACTAAGTTTACTAACTCCAGATTTTTTCCAGAAGGTTGACAGGGAATAAAGTATCAGGAAAGTTTCCTGGGCTGTTGGAGTGTGTTATCCTTTCACAGAGTCTATAAGAATTTACCTTACATTACAATGTAAGGTAATGTACTCAGCTATTAAAAAACGATTAATTCATGAAGTTCTTAGGCAAATGGATGGAACTAGAAATTATCATCCTGAGTGAGGTAACCCAATCACAAAAGAATACACATGGTATGCACTCACTGATAAGTGGATATTACCCCAAAAGTCTGGAATAACCAAGATACAATTCATAGATCACATGAAGCTCAAGAAGAAGGAAGACCACAGTATGGATACTTCTGTCCTTCTTAGAAGGGGGATCAAAATACCCATAGGAGGAGATACAGTGACAAAGTTTGGAGCAGAAACTGAAGGAAAGGCCACACAGTGACTGTCCTACCTGGGGATCTATCCCATATACAGTCCCCAAACCCAGACACTATTGTGGATACCAACAAGTGCTTGCTGACAGGAGCCAGATAAAGCTGTCTCCTGAGAGGCTCTGCCAGTGCCTGACAATTACAGAAGTGGATGCTCACAGCCATCCATTGGACTGAGCACAGGATCCTCAATGGAGAAGCTAGAGAAGGGATCCAAAGAGCTAAAGGGGTTTGCAGCCTCATAGGAGGAACAACAATATGAACCAACTAGTACGCCCCAGAGCTCTCAGGGACTAAACCACCAACCAAAGAGTACACATGGAGTGACTCAAGTCTTCAGCTGCATATGTAGCAGAGGATGGCCTTGTAGGACATCAATGAGAGGAGAAGCCCTTGGTCCTGAGAAGGCTTGATGCCCCAGTATCACTGAGTACATACCATGCATGTCCTTTCGGGTCTGACTTACCTTATTCAGGATATTTTCTAGTTCCATCCATTTGCCTACAAAATTCATGATGTCCTTGTTTTAAATAGCTGAGTAGTGTTCCATTGCATAAATGAACCACATTTTCTGTATCCATTCTTCTATTGTGGAACATCTGGGTTGTTTCCAGCTTCTGGCTATTACAAATAAGGACACTCTGAACATTGTGGTGCACATGTCCCTCTGGTATGCTGGGGAATCTTTTGGGTATATGCCCAAGAGTTGTATAGCTGAGTCTTCAATTCCACTCAGTAGGGGGAAGAAAATAATCATGGGAGTCGGAGAGATGGAGGGATTGGGGCAGGAGAGGGGAAGAGGATGGGAAGGGGAAGGCTGGGGTGATTTTTTTTAGGTTGTTCTCCTGAGTTTCTCATGACATACAATCAAATTGCTTCATCTGAAGGTTTGACAGGATTTTGAAGTTTCACTCACTCCAAGTTCTCTAGTATTGTCTTAGTTAGGAAACACCATTTCCTTTCTGTGTGAATGTAAGCCTCCTTCAAAGGCTGACTCAATAGCCCCAGGATGGTGGGTGGGATGTTGATAGTGAGTGACTCAAAAACCAGAGCAAGGATACATTACCTTTTGTGATTTGACCCTGAGTCCCACATGGTTACCACTATTAAATTGTATGTTTCTTAACTCAGTAAAACAATCTTTTGCACACTCAGGAGAAGGAAAGCTAGATTCCAGATTTCTCCAGCAGAAGAATTGGCTAGGGTTGTGGGTTGAAACCACAGCAGGAAGTAGTTGGCTAGGGTCGAGGATTGTAAAAGATATTTTGACAGCATTTATTGGAATGCCTAAGGTAGGGCAAAAGGGATAGCTCAGTTGGTAAGCTGCATGTCTTACAGGTCTAAGCACCTGAGTTTGATTCTTAGAACCCATATTTGAAAAGTGTCAGGCATAGTGGTACTCACAATCCCAGTATTATAGAGATGAACACAGGCATGTCTGTGGGGCTCAGTGTCCAGCCAACCTAACTTACTTGGCAAGCTCCAGGCCCAGGAAAAGGAATGAAAGAAACTTTTTATTTTAAAAGCAAGGTAGAGAACTCCCAAGAAATGACATGTGAGCCTATCCTCTGAACTCCACATGCATATTTCCAGATGCTTTTATGACTCCCCCTACCGACATGGAGGTACGCATGACCATCTGCAAACACACATGCACATACATCTACGCCCTGCTCAGGCCTTGCAAGGCATTCATTCCAAATCCTGGAGGATGAAAGCTAGGAGAATGTGAAGTTCAAACTCAACCTGGGTAATAAATTTAACAAGACCATGTCTTAAAATAAATCAATAAAAATTTTTGTAGATTACATGAACTTAACAAAAGTCAAATATCCATAAAAGTCAAAGCTCTCAAATTGGTAATGAGTGAACAGTACAATTGTTACACATTGTGGCCAGTATAATTGTTACATATACTCTAAATCTTCAGAGAGGAAGGGACATACCAAGTCAAATGACATCATCTGATCTTGTTCAAGCCTATGCTGTCCAGTGATCCAGTTCTTTAGAAGACATGTACTTTTGGGGCAATGCTGTATATGTGTTAATAGAAAAACAGAAATGTGTTAACAGATAAACAGAAATGACATTTAATTTCAAGCTCCATTAGTAACATACAGAGAATGGGGAGAACAAGGTCAGCCAAGATGGTAAAGGACAAATATATTTTGTTTCCAATTACTTAAAATGGTGTATAGATGTAGCCGTCCAGAGAGTGTTGGGTGTTTGCCAACTAAAAAGTCAAAGGGATGATAACAAAGGAATAGAGATCCATACCTGAAGACCCCAAGCTCTTTTTTCCTACTGAAATGATATTTCCATCAGAGTATTTGGGCCACATAGATTAGCATTCTATAGTTAGCAGGCCAGACATACCTTGCTTTCTGTTTACATAAAGTTTTATGAGAATACAGAATCCTTCTCTGTTTTGAACTCAGCATCTCTCCTCAATGATGGTGGCAATGACTCATCAATGCAGGTTTCTGTGCATCACAGCTCTTCTCTAAGTATATTCCAACTTAAAAGTCAGTTCCCAAAGGAGCTGGCAGCTAAGGAGAGACCCAAAGCAATCATCCAGCAAAAGAAAAAAAAATCTGTACAGCTTGGGCAAAGGCTGCACTGGCTTCCCCATCATACCAGTCCCCTCTCTTCCAAGTGTCCTGGGGTTAAGTATGTGTACCTTTATAAGTACCTGTGTAAACCCCTGACACAATATCTGAGCCTCTATATTAGGAAAATCTCAGTTTATAAAGGTTCACCTAGGAAACTTGTCCAAATCTTCGCTTGAAGGCGAACCAAAAGACAACCCCTGCCCTCCATGGCGTGGAGTCATATTTCTAGCTCTGAAGGCTGCTACTAGTTCTACTAATATCCTTGAAAATATACTGGCCAATAAACACTCTTACAATTTCTTCAGGGATGCCATGCTAAAATTGTCTTCCAAAAGCAATATCCTAGAGGGGAACTCAAATGGATATGTGTTGAGTCATCTGTTCTTCCTGCATCGTGTGATTTTTGCAAATGGGTGAGGTCTGCTGGTCAATTTCCAATTGAGAGAACAGGGCCTGGGCCTGTTACCTAGAACATCTTGGGAAGATGAGCTTGACCTAGACAAGTCATAGTATTATAGTTCAGTAGAAAGTAAGTTAGCCAGCTTAAGAATTCATATGGGGGCTATATCATGAAGAATGTTGTAGACCATGTTCAAAAGTTTGGGATTTTTCTTACATGCAATGGCAATTTCTTCAATAATTGCACAATGGGGTGGCATTGAGCTTATCTTTAAAGCTCTACTGGCTTAGACTTTAGAGATTAGGAGCAAGGAAATGAAGAAAGGAGCAGGTAAATATTGATCAGAGGGGAAAATGGAAGGTGTGCTGGTGAAGGAGCCTGTGGGGTGGGAAGATAGAGATAATGATGGGCTTCATGTATATATTTGGCAAATTTTGGTGAAAGGAAACACATTTTAGAAAGAGAAGGTTTTATTAGGTTTTATTTATTGAGAAAGGTTTTTATAAGATACAAGCAAATATAGCTTTAAAATTTATGACTTTGAAGGTATTATCATAGGGCATAAAAAATTAGGCTGAGCAAATGAATGAGACTTGGGAGTAGAGTAAAACAGAGACAAGGTTTCTGCCATAACACTTGAAAAGAACTAGTGTTTAAAGGGGAGGTATAAGAAGCTATCTCACTAACTGACTGAGTGTCTTAGTTAGGGTTTCCATTGCTGGGAAGAGACACCATGACCAAAGCAAGTGTTCCAAAGGACAACATTTAATTGAGTCTGGCTTACAGTTTCTGAGGTTCAGTCCATTATCATAATGGCTGGAAGCATGACAGCCTGCAGGCAGACACGGTGCTGGAGAAGGAACTGAGAGTTCTACATCTTGATCCAAGGGCAACCAGGAAAGCTTGTTTTGCAGACAGTTAGAAGGACGGTCTCTTTCCACACTGGGTAGAGCTTGAGCCCTGGGAGTCCTCAAAGCCCACCATGGCCTCAGTGATACAATTCCTGCAACAAGGCCACACCTATTCTAACAAGGACACAGCTGCTAATAGTGTCATTCCCTGTGGGCCATGCATTCAAACACATGCATCTATGGGGCCAAACCTATTCAAACCACTACACTACCAGCCAGGACATACATATGAAGGAATCAAGGAACAGACGGAACAGCTATGGGATGGTATCTGAATGGAAGTGACATAAGCCAGTCCTGTGCAACTTGGCATATTATGAATGAACCACAATGTGATCAAAGATATACACAAAATGATAAACTCAGAAGAGGTAAACCATCTCAGATCTTTCAGTGGCAGTTCCATCAACCTGAAGAGAAATCCCTCAGTGTTAAGGGAGCAATGGGGATGGAAGAAGGTCCAGGTCACCTAGTTCCCACACTGTGACTGCACGTAAGTCATTCAATACATGCAAGCCATTTTCCTTACTAAGAGTGAGTCCCTGGTGGGTAAGGTTATACTCTATCTGGCTAGATCTTGTTTTGCAAATAACCAGTCATTGTATGTGTGCTCTTTTTTGCTGCTCTGCACCCATGCAGAATTGAGTGCTTTCTGTTCCTTCTAACAAATCACAGGCATGAAATACTTTAACTTCTGTGTATGTGGAGGCCAGAAATCTATATCAGGTATTTATCATCCTCTTATATTTTTGAGGCAAGGTCTCTCTCTGAACCTGGAACTCACTGATTCAGCTACACCGAGCCCCAGAGATCCTCTTGTTTACACCTTCCCCATGCTAAGATGATAGATGCATCTGGCTCTTTGGGTGGGTGCTAGGGATATAACTCAAGTCTTCATGCTTGTAAATCAAACGCTGAACTGAGTCGTCTCCCCAGTCCTCCTCTGACTTTTAACCAACCAAAAGTTATAAAACAATTGGCAAGATGAATTTGTAATCATTTACATCTATTCTGGTCACTAATGGAAACAGGGTCTGATTTAGTTCCCACTAGAATGTCCTTTTAACAAGGTGTTAGAAATATTCTAGAATGGTTTGTGATTGTTGCTGTAATGGCCAGATATACCTATGAATTGTGGATATGATACTCACGCTTTTACATACTTTTCTAGCTCAATTTCTTATTTCTAGCCCTTAAAGATAATGAAAATTATTAACTTCTTCTTTCAAAGGGTTTGATGATGAGAAGTCAAGTGTCAATTAAAGCAGAAAAAGAAAGAAAAATAAAGCAGTTTGGGAAAGGCATTTAATAATTCATTAATTTACATTGTCCTATAAAGAAAAACCATAGATAACAAACCACTAAGAAATTATATGCTTTAAATGACTTACCCTTAACTTTTTATAGGTTTATTGATTATTACCCAAGTTTCAATGTGTTACAAATAATTAAATACTCCAAAGGGACATTAAAAATACAAACTAATTTACCAAAATAATTGTATTCTGAGTATTTATGTACAATATAATACATTTTACATTACATATGGGGCTTTTATACATAAAGATGAGATTTAATTTATTGTTACTGGAAATCCAAACTAAATTTGAACAGAACATTTCTATGCATACATACACAATTGCTCAGCTGGGGAAATCAAAACCATACACGATTGTGGTTATTAGAAACTAAAATTACACTCATCTGATACTAACAGAAAATGAAATTTGCTTTTATTATTTTGAACGTACCACAGACAGATTAACTGTGGCCCAGTTCAATATATTTAACAATATTGATGATGTATACTAAAATATGTGCTCATTTCAGGGAAAAACTTCCAGTTTGAGTTTTCTTTTAAAGGACGCATTATTATTGATAGCCATTAGAATGCCTCATACATAGGCAAAGGCAGGTCAATTCTGGGTAAATAGTAAAGCCACTAAGGGAGGGGTGCCTATCATAGTGCTATAGATATTTTACCATATAGTCTGAAAAATAATCCTATTAAACTGTAGCTTCGCATGCTTTCCTATCCATAATTGTGAACCAAATGGTTACATACCAAGGCACAGAGCTTAAGAGAGGAACATAGGCTGTAGCAAGTGGATACTGACGAGCAAGCAGATAACTGATGCGGAGACTTTAGAGAAGAAATGATGGAGACTGGGAGTTCACCCAGGAAGCATCATCACACACTACATCTATTTCTAAGTATGTCAGCTCCTTCAGCCTCTCTAACAAGACAGAGTCCTTGATCCTTTCATAGGGGTATTAATATTATTCCAATTTTATACGTGATTCCTCTCAAGCAAGATAGCTGTGATTTTATGCATTGCTAGGTATTATTCAAAGTGACCTGAAAGTTTGAAAAATAATGTCTTTATTCACACACACACACACACACACACTCACTCACACACACACACACACACACACACACAGGCTTTCCAATTGCATGTCAACTGTGCAGATGGCTCTCATTTGCCAACACCCTGCAGTAGTGACATTCTTTCAGAGCTGTACAGAAGAACCTGCAAGAACAGCCACTAGGACACCATCCATTCCCTTGACGTTTGCATAATGTTTTTCCGTACACCCTTTCTTCTATATCTTGCATTTTATCTGAGATAAATAGTAGACTATCCAGAGGCCAGAAAGCAAAATGTTTCTGAGCTGAGACATGCACCAATGCCAAGCACATCATCCTACCATTGCTGAGAAATGAGATTCAGACCTGAAGGCAAGTCTTACTGTTTCTCTTCTTGTCCATGTATAACTTGACTATAAAAGAAGTTCTCACCTAAGGTATCAAAATATATTCATATAAATGTATAGCATTTCTAATAAAAAAGTTAAAAAAGTCTAAACCCTTACTTCTGTATGTAATTAAATACTCTAGAATTCAGTAGGCGGGATTTGTTTTAGAGCAGCTTGAGAAAAAAAATCGTTGGCTGAGCACAGGTCCAGTTACATTTCAGCTCTGCGATGTGATTTCTCAGCAACAGCAGCCCCATCTTCTTCATCTTCCTCCTCCTCATAATGCTCCTGTCTTCCTTTGAGATGCACCCTGTTGTGAACTCCTTGTTCTTCACCATCATTATTCTTATCATCAGGCTAAAAGACAAAAATAAAAAAAACCTAACTAAGAGAGGATGTAGAGCTCATGATTGATAATCTCTTTTACCAAAGGATGCAACGTAATTCATTTTGGACAAATAAAAGATGTGAAGAAAAATGCTCTCATAGGCAACACTGCTACAGCATCAATTTTCCAGTTATCATTAACTTTTCTTAATTCTAGGTGGGCCTGATAACTTTAGCATTGCCTGGGAGATGCAGGGAATATATTGTTGGTCCCTGTCTGTGTGCATGTGTGTGATTTATATGTGTAAATGTGACATTCCAGATCAGAATAGGCAAACACACATATTCTATCACATACATATACATATACATATACATTATACGTTATACATTATACATATACATATATATATGTATATATGTGCAGCTGGGCACAATTGCACACACATACACATGTTCAAAGAAATAAACATACATTTTCACCATATGTCTCTTCAGCATTACGCTCCATTTCCCTTTTTTTCTCTTCAGTCAGATCTTCCTGAACCTAAAACAGAACACAAAGATTGAGTGCTGCTTTTCCATTTAAATACTTGTAATGAAATTCTTCGATTTCTGAGCTATTAATTCAAAATAGAACATCTTTAAAAAAGGAACTAAAATTAAAGTTGAAAAACAATGAAACTCAAAATTTTGACTTGTCATCTAGGTGTGAAGAAATGTGTGATATGCCTCTGTAGAAATTATTGGCAGTTCCTGGCTGTTGCAGGAACAGGTGTCATTTTCTTCAGTGATGTAGCCACCAAGAAGATACTTTTGCTCTGGTAAATTACCTCCCACACATGCTTGGGCAAGGAACTCTAATTAGACTCAGTGGGCCATACTTGAAAGTAAGACATGACAGCAGGAAGAAGATGTGTCAAAAAGAATTGTCCAGAAGGAAAGGAATTTGGATGAGGAAGGAGGATAGGGAAGGGTAGTGGGGAGGAACGAGATTAAAATTCACTATACAAATATATGAAACTGTCAGACAATAAGAATATTGTTACAAGCTGTATGATTTTCAAAGGAAGATACCTAGATCCAAATTTCTTGTTTGTTTGGATATGAAATAATTCTACAAAGTAAACAGAGATGCAGCTATGTTTACAGACTGTTGTGTTTCCTCTTCCAAATAGGAGAGATCCAGAAATCTATATGTCAGACAGGATAGAAGCCCTACAAAGGCAAAATAGCCTGTCTTATGCTCTGTATACACCATATACAGTGTTATGCCTGCACGTACTGCTGCTAGCCAGAAGAGGGCACCAGATCCTATTGAAGATGGTTGTGAGCCACCATGTGGTTGTTAGGAATTGAATGCAGGACCTCTAAAAGAGCAGGAGAAACCCAGAGGAACTTGAGCAGTCTTGTGGAAGAGGAGTCAGGGACACCACAGGAAGACCTAACTAACATGGGCCCGTGGAGGCTAACAGAGACTAAACCATCAACCAAAGGGCACGGATGGGCAGGGTAGCAGATGTGCAGCTGAGGTGTGCTGGAAACTGCAGAACTGAAGAAACAGGAGTGGTAAAGGTGAGCGGAAATTCAAAGTCAGCAAAACCAAAGACAGGCCAGTGGCCTGTTGCCATCTTGTCGGCATGTCCCCTGGAGGTGTTTGCCCTGAAGACACAGTAAGGCTGTGATGAGTCGGTGACTGCAGATGGTCAGTCCAGCACACCAGGGGAAAGGTCCCTGACTTCTGTTCATGTAGTGACATCATTCATAATGACTGTGTCTTGTTTGTTTGTTTTTTGTTTTTATCAACACTGAGTCTCTCTCTAGCCCTGGCTGTCCTGGAACTCGATCGACAGACAAGTGTGGCCTCAAACTCACGGCGACCTACCTGCCTCTGCCACCTGAGAGCTGGGATTAAAGATGTCACTCTGCCCCCTCCCAGTTATGACTATGTCATAAGTCAGTTGATATATTTAAAGGTTATAGCATGGTGACCTTCTGTCATTTTTCTGTATGAATTTCCACCAAGAATTCTCTCACATTAACTCTGTACTTCCAATTCTTAAACTACTTAATAATGTCAACCTTATGCCAGGCCTGGGTAAGCTGTAGTTAGAGTCCAAGAATAAATTATAAATTCTGTGATTCTGAAAAACTAAAGTGACCTCTCTGAAACTCAAACTTCTGATACATAAAATAAACGTGTTGAATAAAATGTTCACGGCCCCTGGTCTTTACGTGTGGGTTGGGGGAGGTATGGTCTGAGCACTGTGGATCCTTTTAAGCATCTAGTGAGAAAATGTCTAGCAAATGGGCAGACCAACTCACACAAGTTCAAGTGGTCACACTTTGCAAAGTCCGCCTTCAGCTGCTTTCCCTAGGACTATTTGTTTAAACAGGGGTTCCCAAAATATCACTACACACTTGGTGGAAGGTAGAGCTTTGGAAGGGCTCGATTTCTAGGGCCCCTGAAAGATAAGATCCAATTTCCCCCAGGGCAGCTTTGGTCTAGGTATTCGTATGTTTTATAAACTTCTCAAGGTGACTCTTGGTCACCGCTGAGACAGGACACTACTTCCGGGAGTACAATGGATGTTAGTTAAGCACGTCTGGCTGGAGAGATAACAACCTTTCTAAAGTGTTTTCTCCCTTTCTCTACTCGCTGGGTCTACTGTAGAAATTTTAGCTTATGTCCCAGTTGTCATTTTAATTATAGCTGAGAACTGATGATTTAAATGGGTCTTTCATTTGGGGAATCAAAACACGATATTCTAATATTCTAGCCATAGAGACAATAGACTCTTAGAAATATAAAAAGTAATGCATTCATCATGTTTGAAACAAAAGTAACATAAGTTCATCTTAATTACATTACTAAATAAGAACAGATGATATTGTGTCTCCAAGCTTAACAATATGCTTAAGCTACTAGCCCCAGGTCCAAAGTTCCCCTTTGATCATTGACATCTTCCACAACAGCCTGCCTTACTATCCCACTAAAGCTGGCACCAAGTCTCATCCAACACAACCCAGTGCTGCTGCTTTTCATTTGGAGCCCTGAAATCTGTGCTTTTGAAACTGGAAGAAAAGAATTATATCAGATAGGGCAAACCTTGTGCCTGAACTTAGTGTTGGTGCCCTATCTTGTGCCATCATTTGGTTAAAAAAAAAAAAAA
>NC_034593.1:67222519-67234368 GCF_900095145.1 Mus pahari
GTGCCCCTTTCAAAGTTGCACTTCTCTCTCTCTCTCTCTCTCTCTCTCTCTCTCTCTCTCTCTCTCTCCCTCCCTCCTTTCATTTTTCCTCCCTAGCAGGGTCTCATATCCCTGGATGGGTTTAAAGTCACCATGTAGCCAAGAACAATCCTGAACTTCTGACCCTCCTGTCTCTATTCCCAAAGTGCTGGGATGATAACTGTGTACCACCACACCCAGCTTATATGTTGCTTGCAACAGACAGAACTTGCTGGCCAAGAACTCTACCAGCTATGCCATGCCCTCAGCCCTGGCAAAGTTTCTTGACATGTTGATCATGTGACTGGGTTACATGGGGTGTAGGATGTGTACTCCTCTGGCTACAGAATGGGTGCCATTAAACTTTGACTTCTCTCTGAGGATATTCTTATTAATCTGCTTCTTTTGTTGTACTAGAGTCATGAAAGTATTCAAATTGTTCATGAACTCATTTAATCTGTTTTCAACATTTAAATACTTTAAAATACCTAATACTTTTTAGTTATGTATCAATGTCTCTTCCCTCAGACACAGATAAAACATCTAGAATGCTGGTGATATGAGAGAAATATTACAGTAAGTGTTTTTACTGCAAAAATAGTAAACAAATAAACAAGGAGGGCTGGTCAGGAATCATCAGGTTTATGTCTTAGAAAGATAACATGGCTGGGATAAAAAGAGGTAGTGAAAAGTTGGGGGCGTAGCATAGTCAGTGAAGTGTTTGCTGGGTAAGCAGTTGGACCACAAGTCAATCCTCAGAGTCTCTACATCAAAGGTCTCACTAGTGGCATGAACATAATCCCAGCTTTGGTGAGGCAGGGACAGGCAGATTCCTGGAGCTTTCTGTATAGACAGCATGCCTACCTAATGAATGCCAGGCCAACCTTACTCCTGAAAACAAAGGTGGATGTCCCCAGAGAGCAAGATGACATGCAAGACTGCCCTTTGGCCACCACACTCATGGGGGAATACATGTGAATCACATATGTTCCCACTCATCAGAACATACACATGTATACACACACACACACACACACACACACACACACACACACACACACACACACACACAAGCTCTCTCTCCCCCTCCTCCTTCTTTTCTCCCCTCCCTTCCTTTGCTTCCCATTCTCAAGCCAGGAAGTCTGATGATTGCAGCTCTGACAGATGTAAGGCTGATAGAATACAATTCTCAAGGACTAAATACTAATACCAAGACATCTGAGTGATGTTTTGGAGGGAGGAAAACTGAGGGCTGTTATAAGTCTACAGCTTAGCAGCTCTAGAGCAGCTGGAACACCCAGGCTAAGAGATGATGGGGGTGAAGTCACTTCAGAATTTCACTGTATTTATAATGCACGGATACTGCCCAACTACACACACTAAAACAATGGATCCACACTTTTAGTTCACTGCTCATATTGCAGCAGGCTGCTCAGCTCCCCAGCTCTGTTACTGGTGCTTGAAAGAAATGTGACATCTACTCTTCTCCTTCCTGTACAGAAAGTCTGGGAACACTGGAAAGATCTGGCAGAATTCAAAACAGCAAGAGATGCTCAGTGGACAGGAGGCAGTTAAGTTAAGAGAAAAAAAAGCTTTTTGGAGAGTTGCAGGAAGTAGTCCTACTGTGTGTGTGTGTGTGTGTGTGTGTGTGTGTGAGAGAGAGAGAGAGAGAGAGAGAGAGAGAGAGAGAGAGAGAGAGAGAGAGAGAGAGAGAGAGAGAGAATATCAAGAGCCAATGCAACAGGGGATTAGAAAGTGTAGTCACTGACTTTCTATAAGACTTCAAGAAAGGGCATGGGGCTTTGTGCAACAAGCCAGTGTTATAACCCCAGAAGAACTCAAGGAGAGGAATACTGGGCATAAGGGAGGGGAAGAATGCCCTGAGAGAAGGCTGCAGAGGGACAGAACAAGCCTCTGGCTTGTGGCATGCCCCTGCTTGTATTTCTTGTCCCTCTGTCCCTATCTATCCCTCTCCCATCTCAGGATCGCGCTCCTTCATCTTAACTGATCATACTACAGAGCTGCGAAAGAAACAGCAAACACTGATTAAACTTTTATGTTTACCCTTCTGAATTTTTAAAAGGAAGCCAAGGTGAACCCTTTCTTTCTTAATCCCTCAAGGCTATCACCCCCCCACCCCACCCCCATTTGACATAAGGAAACAAAGGACTATTAGTCTAGACATCCTGTTACAGGAGCAGTCCTGATGAATTGCTCTCTCCAGCAAATGTCTTAATATTCAAGGTTGCTCCTTTCTCAGCGCTCTTTCTGGAAAGACAATTTCTGGGTTTTCATGAAGACAAACAGCAGGAAGAGAAATGTGACAGAATGCTAAGCTCATGCCTGGTACACAGAACAAGGCTGTGGTTATAGAGAGCAGCATGCTTTTTTCTCTTTGTCTAGGAACAGCACATGTTTTAGCACTGGCTCTAAAAAGCTGACAGGGGCAGGAAGAATGAGTCAGAGTCGGGAAGGCAGCTGAGAGTGCTGGAGCAGAGCACAAGCCCTCTGCACTTGCTCTCTTCTCGGGGGGCAGCCTGTCTTTGGTGGTCATACGTCTAGCTGCCTCTCTGCCCTCTCCTTCAGCGAGAAGGCTGTGTGTGTGCGAGGTAGTGGTTATGAAGTTGCTCTTAGGGCTTTAACTTAGGAAATACTGAGTTATCTACAAAGAGAATAATTGTGGGGTTTTTGACTGGACATAAATCATACTCTCTATGACAGTCTGAATAAAAATGGCAGCCATAGGCTTATAGGGAGTGTCACTATATGAACGGAAGAAGACATGTGGCCATTTTGGGGTAAGTGTGACATTATTGGAGGAAGACTGTCACTAGCCATAGGGAGGCTTTGAGGCTTCAGAAGCTCAAGCCCAGTGGCTCACTCTTCCTGCTGCCTTCAGATCCAGATGTAGAACTCTCTGCTGCCTCTCTAACATTTGGTCTAACTGCATACTGCTATGCTTTCTGCTCTGAATAATGGATTAAACTTCAGAACTGTAAGCCAGCCCCAGTTAAATGTTTTTCTCCATAAGAGTTGCTTTGGTCATGGAGTCTCTTCACCATAATAAAATACTGAGACATGCTCACTTATAGGAGTTCACTCAGGAGACAGCTGGAGAACACAGGCTCTCACACACTGAACTCACCAGCTGTCTAATTACAGGAATAAGATACTAGGATGGGTTTTTTGTAAGAGTCATTAGTGATAATATGTCAAAAGTTTACAATGGAAAGGAAATTAAAATTTAATATTAAAAATTACATCTACATGTATTTTGTTCAAATGAATCCCAGTCCTTTTCATATTTTACCTCCTCTTTTCTTTTCCTTTCGGTAGAGGAGGTGTGCTGGAGACTGAACTCAAGGCTTCTCACTTGCCAGGTGAACCTCACAAGTAAGCTTATCTAAGAAGTTGCCTTCCCATGAGGGAAGAGACTGGTATCCATTCATACGAGAATGAAAGATGGCACACCTCTAGAAATATTTACTGTGAGTTAGATGTTACACTCTGTGGGGTGGAGAGGAATTTTAGTTCAGCAACAGCGCTACTCTAGCAAGGAATCGCATACAAAGACTTAGGTTTGTGTGATCCAGCTGGAATGCAGACATGCCACACACCTTTAACTCTTCTGGCTGGCATACAGACACACCATTAGCATATACTTTTAAAGTAAAATTAGTTTGCAGAAAGAAGTAGCCATGTTGGACAGTGATGCCTAATTGAGAGTCAGAGACAAATCAGAGAAAGATCTGGCAGAATGAGTCAGACAGAGGATGCACCCAACTGTCAGGAGAAAAGCTATTTAAGAATAAGTTCACGTGAATCTGGAGTTGAGTCAGTTGGGAGTCAGTACAGTGAGTGTAATATAGTGGGGGTGGGTTTGTCTTTGAGTTCATGAAAGTCAGCAGAAGAAGTTGAAGCCAGAGAATAAGAAAGAGCCAGAAAATTAGAACAAACTGCCAGAGTTAGTTTGAAGCCAAGTAGAGCAATTCAGTCACAAGCTGAAAGAAGCCAATTTGAATCAGTCAGCTTGGAGAGGAGTTCGAGTCAGAATAGCTGAGTTGAACCAGCCAGCCAGCTTTCAGAAAGAACTAGAAAGGGTGAGTTTATTCAACAATAAGCTTCCAAGATGACAAATACATCAGGCAAATAAAAGTTACTTTTACAGTGGGGAATTTCTGTGACAGGCATAGGAAAGATTTCACAGAGAAAGCTCTAGGAGTTAGTCCATACTCCCCCAGACATGCAGAGCCTTGTTCTCTCTTTGATGAGAGAAAATGCATGTGTGGATGCTCTCAGAAAGATCACATGAATTTCAATCTGCCACAGCTCTTCTCGATTCCAAATCTGTGGTCATTTAAAATTACTCTGGTTTATCTACTGCCATGATCCATATAGTCTTCAAGTTCCCACCCCTTTCTCACACCATTTACATCGGAATGTCAAAGTCAACAGAACCGAGATTTATTTTAGGGTAGCATGCCCAGTGTGTCCTGTCCCCATGCATCTTATCTTATACCTCTTCCTCTCCTTCTTCCTGATACTGCTCATCAACATTATCCTCCTGCTGGTCTGGATTCCCTGCCATCTGTTGAAACAAAAGGAGAGGCTCAAATTACTGTACCTAAGAGAATTGTCTCACGGGATGCTGAGTGAAAGAATGAGAATACCATGATGAAAAGTGCACTTGCAAATGCATCAGTAGCCAGAAAGTGCTGAATATTCATTTCTCAAATGTGGAGAGTGGGTCATACCTTACCTGGCTCTGGGATTATAAGCATTGCATCCTCAAGGGTCCAAGACGTGCTGATGTGGCAAATCTCTAACTCACATAAGCATTTGCCTTCCCCATAAACTAGGCATTTCCTAAAATGCTCCGGCTGAACCCACTCTTCACCCTAGGCATTATCTTACCACCAAGTGCTCATCCATTTCCACATTCCCTTGCTTCGCTTCGCTTTGTTTTTGCTCTTCACTTTTCTCTGGCAAATTTTCTTCTCTCACTTGTTCGGCTTCCTCAAATTCATCTTCGCCTTGATTGTTGGGGTCATCTGCTGGGTTTATATCCTCCACAGCTGCCCTCTGCAAAATGGTCATAAAAAAAAAAAAATCCACCACTTCAAAACCGAGGCTCAAGTTTAATTTCACTGGAAAGGTCATACGCTGGCAGAAAATGAAATTGCCCTTCCTGGGACTGTTCAGATCAATCTTTCCCAAGACTTGCAGAGCTAGAACTCTTGCTTTCTCAGTGTCTCAGGAATCAGATCGATTGAGGAGGTACACATTGTACTTCATTTGTGCAAGTGATTCCTCAAAATTCTAGCAGGAAGTGATGGAAGCATCACCACCTAGCCAACAGCGGTAAGAGAAGTCAGAGGGCCAAATGAAAAAAAAAGTCAGTAATAATCAAGATGAGAGAGTTAAATGGGCAAATAACTCTTTTTTTTTTTTTCTCCCTGATATGCTGAGACATGAGGCCCATCCATTAAGCGAGACTGGCTTGTTATCAAGCCCTTGGTATTCCGTTACCAGCTACCCAGCATACAAGCAGCATATAAGTTTATATAACATATAAACACTACATCTGACTTTATATGTGGGTGCTGGAGACTGAGCACGTCTGTGCTTGTGCAGCAAGCACTTTTCTAACTGAGGTACTTTTTTGGCCCCCGAAATAATTTTTAACATGTAAATAGGCAGAAAGTAGGTGGTGGGAAAGAAAGCCCATATGCAAGATTAAATGGTTCTTCTGTAGCATGGCCAAATTTCTTTTTCACCTAAAGCTACTGTGAAGACGAGTAATATTGCTCTAGGAAGGGACAGGAAAAAAGCCAGACAATAAATCACCAAGATATTTCCACAGGAGTTCTCAGTAATTTTGTGGGCCTCACGATTACTTCACTTATCCATTTAAGGACCTAGGACACTGGTTAAATAACATCCATCCTCAAATCATCCTGAGATGCGCACTTAAACCTCTGCTTCTTATGGATGTCCCCAATCCTTTGGTAAGCCTTGGGACACTGACTGTAGTGGGAATTGCTCTCCATGAGATGCTGAGGCCTTAGAGAAGGATCCAGTCTCTCAGCAGTGGGCAGACAAGGGGCTCTTGCTACCATTCACTCAGCCACTTGATCATGGTCAAGAGCTCCCTGCAGTGTCAGATGGCTTATTCCTGCACAGCCCTGGCCTGAAGCTTCAAGTGCAAATGACACTGCTCTCAATAGAAATGATAAGTCATCACCTTCACATCCAATTCCAATTACTCTACAATCTCTTGTTTTATAGGCTTTCTTGTATGAATTATTCATCATTTGTTCGAAGGCTAGAGTAAAAAGTGTAGCCCACTCTGAGCAGAAAAAAATGCTAAATATCATTTTTTAAGTTCATAGAAATGCAAATGCTGACCCCAACTCCAACCAAGCAACAATTGTGAGGGGGGAGGGTGGGGGTTACAGGAAAAAATGACTCATCAAATAAAATAGTGAATACAGAATTGAATCAGAGTTAACACAATCTCTAGTTAAAAGAGGTCAGGTAAAAGGCCCCAGTCTTTTCTAGTGCATTGAATAGAATGAGCAATAAGATGTCAGGAGAGTAAAGGATACTCCAAGCCAGGGAGCATATCCTAAACCTAAGTGCCTACCAGACCTGCCCTGTCCCCAGTGGCAGCCTTCATCTCCTCTTACACACTTGTAGTTTTTTCTGCTCTAGCTCTCTTATTCTCAAGGGACAGTACTCATTCTCCCATGTGTTTCTACTTCCATTATTGGAAACAGTTCAGAGCTAGGTTCTATACTACCTATTTTCTAAAGGTCATTGCAGAAGGGAAAAAAGAAGGCATACTGAAAGCTAAGTAGAAAACCATCGGCATCAAGGTGCTCCAAGCCATCCCCAAAACATGCTGGGACCAATACTCCGAAGAATTTCTGGATCAACTTATACAGAACTCAGGGAATGAATGTCATCCCAACATGCATATTGATTTATTAGCAGTATATGATAGAAGAGCTAAAGTAGACTGTAAACATCATGTATACAAAACACAAGGTTGCATCCACTCCACAACTGCTTGCATTTCTCCTGCATAGGGAGGAGACTAGACTGCCCAACCAGAAAGGCAGGGGTCTTGCTTTCAGTCAACCCAAAGACTATCCAGGTGTCTATATAACTGCACTCTGAATTGTGCATACCATCTTGGCACCTGATGACTGACCTCTTTTCAAACCTGCAGCCACACATCCTTGTTCATTGTTATTAGGGTGGTCACAAAGCATGGAACAAAGTCACAGGACACACTTGACAGCCCAACAGAGCAGACAATATGCTCAGCAAACAGGAAGTCTCTTTTGCCATTCCCTTCCCGACCTCTTGGTTGGTTTTCCCTCTCCTCTTCATCTTGAAGAGTCACTGTATTTTTTGATGCTTCTCAATTTTGTTTTTTTAAGCTAAAGCTTAATCAGTCTAAGATGCCAAAGTTAATGTTCTTTTTAATCCTGAGAACAACCTCCAGTCCATTTCCTCACTCCCCCCGCCCCCTGACTGTAGAAAGCACAGCCCAGAATAATCAAGGGAGATCCCAGAATTGTCGGGCACACAGGCCTGCTCTCTTCCATGGAAGGACGAGTGGGATGCCTGCTCTGGAATGCTGGAGTGCTGTGCTTAACCTGGTGATCCTTTGCTGTCCTAGTGGGAGTCAGCCTCCACCTGAATTCACCCCAAACCCAAAGAATTTTTTAGGCCCTCACCCTGGACTTTGTCTTTCAATGACCCATGTGCTGGGAATCAGACCCAGGCCAGAGGCTAGGTGTGTATTTTATACACTGAAGTGAACATGGTCTCCAGGTTCTCCCAGCATCCTTCAGGCCTGACCTGTTACAGAGCATGGCTGCTATACCCTGCCTCTAGCCTGAACTTTCTGCCCAGGGGCTGGGCTTCCCTTCCCCTGAAGCTCTTCCCTTTATCATCTATACATTTTGGCTTCTCTTTCTTTTCTCCCTCTATTCTCTCTCTCTCTCTCTCTCTCTCTCTCTCTCTCTCTCTCTCTCTCTCTCTCTCTCTCTCTCTCTCTCTCTCTCTCTCTCTCTCTCTCTCTCTCTCTCTCTCTCTCTCTCTCTGTGTGTATGTGTGTGTGCGCGTGTGTACATGCTCTTTCTGTTTGGCCTCTCCTTTGTCCCCCTCCTCACAGCAACTTCCCTGGCCTGGCTGGTTGGGACCAGTGAACCTGCCAGAGAGAGGTTCCAAAATAAACATGCCTTTATATACTTCAATTTGGCTTGGATTGGCTCATTCCACTGGTAGAGGGTACTTATCAGCATGCACTTTGTGTCCTCCGTCAACAGAGTTCATCCTTCTGCTTACTACCAATTTTTCCTCACTAGACCTGAGCCTTGAGCACTGTTTCCCAGTCAACGGAACTCTTACGATAAAGGTCTAAGGTCCTTTGCTGTAGCAGTGTATTAGGCAAGGGAATTTCAATACAGCCATCCCTGAAGCTTGGCTATGAGAACTGTCACACGGAGATCCCCTGACCCATACACTAAAGTGCTACTGTGTTAAAATGTATAAGAACTCTCTAGAAGTTTTGATCAAGTCTGACTGACCAAGGCTGACTGCTCCACATTTCATTTTCATTTCTTTGTGGTTTGTTCCTTTGCTAGGTGTGATTCCTTCAGGGACTCTGCCATGCCCAACACCCTACCTAATGCCTTGCAGTTAAATGCTTCTCATTTGTGCCTATAAAGTTACATAAGACGCCTTGCTCTGTCTGAGGAGAAAGCACATCTGATGCTAGAAGCTTTAGTCAGACACATGTTCACTGTTTCGTCCTGCCTGCTGGGACCTGAGGAGGACACTTACATCTGCTTCAGCTTCAGGGTCGCCTTCTTGGTGTCCTGGTTCACTCAGGTCATGCCTGTTGCCTGGGTCTCCTTCAGCTTCATCTTGGCGCTGGTTCTCTCTTTCATAGGCTAACAAAGCACAGGAATCATAATCAGCGCTGTGTGGGCTGGGTACGAGTTTTCCTCTCAAAAAAAACCACCTACAGTGTGTCTAGCTCATCTCTATCTTCGGTCCTGGCAGGTCTCTGTTTTGGTTTTTGTTTGTTGTTGGATGGGTCAATGTGCCATTCTATCCCTCTTAAGGAATATCTATAGCGGCGGCTGGTTTTTCCTCACCAGATATGAAAACAATAATTAAAACTTGCAAAATAAAAGACATCTGATAAAATGTCTTTTGTTGTTGTTGTTGTTGAATGTCAGAAAAAAGGAGTTTTCTAAGACTAGGACATTTCAAAAGTGACCATTACCACTGTGAACTCGGAAGCAGACAGACTGCTGCCTGAAAACACATCCTGTGCTTATATTTCTTAGCAAGAAAAGTATTTAGATTAACAGAATTTTAAGAGCTCACAAGAATTGTAAATCCTTCGAAAAGTAAGATATAAGATGGAAGGTTAAGAATATAAAGACTTATTTAGTTTGCAGACAATAAAGAAGTAGGGGGCCTGCGGGCAAGCTCTAAGTGCTCTGAGGGACTTATTAAACAAGAGGGGAGCAAATAGCTCTTAGTCTTATGAACAAGTAGAAGAAGTTAAAGTGACCCATGGGGGACATAAATGCAACAATTTCCTGACTCCTAGAGTTATAAAATACCACAACAGGCTGCTGATGGAGCGCGAGCCTTTGCTTTTCTTTAGATATTTTCTAGAAAAATCAAACATTCCTAAGACTCGGTGGTACCAAGGAGAATTAACTTCAGCTCTATCTCCACAGGAAGCTGAATTTCATCCTAGATGTTTGCCATTTATATAAACAAGGGTACACGATCTCCAAGCTAAGTAGAAAACATGGAAATTTCCTACAGGATACCAATCCTAAGATCGGTTGTCAGAAACAACTGTTAGGCACACAAAGAGCTTCAACGGAAGGGACAGTGATGTAGGAAGGAGTCACCACCTTGTCCAGGTTTCAGTAGTGGTATATATTTTTGCCAGCACTTAGAACAAGTGTGTCAAGAGTGTTAGCATGAGACAGAGCTGTCCTCTGCATTCAATCAGGGACACAGTCAGGCTGTTGGAGCTGTGGAATATGCTCCTTGCTATTAGGTGATGTGACCAAGTGGTTTGACTGAGGAGTCATCATCTAAGGAGTCTTACCACCTCCCTCTTCTTCAGGAATTCCCTGGTCCTCAGCTCCCTGTGCGATGTCATTCTCCACAGCATTGTAATGAGCTTGCTGCCTGTCAGGGGCCCAAATTCGGAGATTAAAAAAAATCAGCCGGCACAGTTTGGTCAAGGTCATTTCTCTTTCAAGACAGGGATAAATAAAGATTTCAACTTCCAGAATAAGCCATAACTCGTCTCTGAGATTTAGACACATAGTAAAGTGTAGTAGTGATAGCAGATGTTTCCAAAGTCCACCTTTAAATAGTACCTTGTCATTCCCTCATGGAATGAAGTTAGAACCGAGGATGTTAGGCTATTTGGGGAATGCTTGTTTTTATTTTGCAGGAGTGTGCAATGTACGTGTGTGCAAGTTTTGTGAGGGGTGCACCAACATGCAGCAGCACATGCCAAGGGGTCGGAAGACAACTTTGCATGTTGCCCTTGCCTTCAACCTTGTTTGACTCAGAGCCTGACTTTGGTGGTTTGCTGTCACATACTCCATGCTGACTGGCTGAAAACGTGCAGAGATTCTCCTTGTCTCCATTTCCCTTCCTGATGAACTAGCCCAGCATTGCAGACTGTATGGAACTGTCCTGAGATTTACATAGATTCTGGGCATATGAACATAGGTCATAATGTTTGTGTGATATGGCCTTTATCACCAAGCCTTCTTTTCAATTGATAACTCTCATGATTAGGCAGGAAAAAATTTACGTGTAAAATTAAGTCTCTAGCATTTAATTCCCTAATACTTTTTTTCTATCTTGTCCCCATAAGCTATATAGATTTGTCCTCTTGCTCTATATTACACATACACAATGCTGATTTGATAGCAGAGGAAGGACTGTCTACACCCACCAGGGGAAGGGACAGGCTACCTTAGCTGCTCCTGGTGCTGCTGCTGGCCATCTTCATGGGCTGCCTCCTTCTGTTGAGCCATCTCTCTGGCTAGGAACTGTTGCTGCTGCTGTTGTCTTAGCAACTGTCCATGGAGCCTCTGTTGGTGCAAAGCTTCCTGGTGTTCTCTCAGCCGCTGGGCTTCCTCATCTTTCCTTGCTGCCAGCCTCTGCTGTTCCAACTGTTCCTCATATGGGGATCGGAAGTTTGTAGCCGCCTTTGTTGAATGCTCTACCTAGAGTAAAAGGGGTTCATGCTTAGCTAGAAGGGATAGACCCTCGGCATGCCCTTCATTTGCTTGTCAGGACAAACTCAGGAGGCAGGATAGGCTTCTCGACACTTTGCATCAGGTAAGCACCAACTGCACATAAAGCCCAAGAACGTGTAATTTCCAGCTTTCTCTGAATGGACTTGGCCTTCTTCTGAACCTGTGAGTTGGAAAGCAGCCTCCTAGTGTGTTCCCAATCCAATGCTACGGAGTACCACACAATACATCAGTTCCAACCTTAATTAAATTTATGCGTTTAGGTTGTGAATCAAGCTGGTAACCCCATACTGACTGCACAATTTGTGAGGCTAAGGCTTTGTCTAGGAATAAAGACCCAAGGATGCTAATTAACTCCAAAAATGTATATGTCAGTTTCAGGCTAAACAAGTCAAATCTCAGCTTATACTGGTGAAGCAGAGAAGAAAGAGAGAGAAAGAGAGAGAGAGGGCGAAGGAGAGAGAGAGAGAGAGAGAGAGAGAGAGAGAGAGAGAGAGAGAGAGA
>NC_034593.1:67235344-67268722 GCF_900095145.1 Mus pahari
CCCCCCCCCCGCCTGGGCTATCTTTCTTGTCAGGCTAGGCTGGCTGGCTGGGAAGCTCCAGGGACCTATCTGTCTAGTTCCTTGGTGCAGGACTACAGGAACACATCACCACACCCAACTTTTTACACAGAATTTGGGATCAAACTGAGATCCTCAAGCTTGTACTTCACTGACTAAGCATCTCCATAGCCTTATTATTGTTATTGTCATTACTATTATTATTACTATTTAGATCAGAGCTAAGTTCCTCCTCAGAGAGAAGGTCTGGTGAGCACCCATGCACCTCAGCTTGAGGGTGGCCATCCAGAAGGTGGGCTGCATTCTGTCCCTGCTGATCCCTCCAGTCTCGGTCCTGCTCCTCTGGTGCTGGGTCCTGCTCTTCCTCCAGATGCTCTGCCTGTCCCACCTGCTCCATCTCCTCCTCTTCCAGCGCCTTCCTGTGCTCCTCTTCCACTTGACGCTCCTCTGGCTCTCTGGGTTCTACTTGATTCTGCTCTTCTAGAGCCTGAAATCCTGCATCCTTCTGCATGGAATTCAGAGGTTTCTCTTCCATTCTTCTGGGCACTGCTTCATGGTTCTGCTGCACCTAGTTATTTCAAGATAAGCAAGTCACAAGAAGTGATACTTTTCTATTTCAAAAGCGGTGACATTATGCTTCTATTACCTCATCTTAAGGGCTACAGCATAAGCGAAATCCTGGAGTCTAGAAATATATACAGCCACGACTAAAAAGGAAAAGAGGTGCGGGGTGGGGGGGCTACTTCACTCTCACTGTGTCATCTCACCCCAAGACAGAAATAATCTAGGCAAAATTTTATCTGAGAAAATGCTCAGCGACCAGGAAACCGAAGCCTACTAGTAACCATGTATTAGGCAAACACTTCCCTCAGAGGCAATCTGACTCCAGCTCTGCTTAGACTAGAAAGGAAATAAATAAGTAAAATAATAAAAACTGGAAATCCTCAGTACTGATGCTTATGGAGGCTGATTCAAGGTTGGTTTTCTTCTTGACAGATCTTCGGAAGGACTGGCATATGTTTTAAGATTCAGCTTCCCACTAGCTTTAGTTACCAGTAGGCAAAAGGGGCTTGTGCTACTAATGGACATCCATATTCATTTAAAATAGCTTTAGCTAAGCAAGACACAAAATATTCTTTGTTACAACCTTTTAGTTTGTGCGAGCTAGTGTGCCTGTGAGTGTATAGATACACAGATATATGTCGCAAGAACATATGGAAGCATGTAGGAGCATGTGGGAACATGTGGAAGTATGTGGGAGCATTGGGAAGTGTGGAAGTATGTGGAAGCATGTGGGTGCATGTGGGAGCATGTAGAAGCATGTGGGAGCATGTAGAAGCAGGCGGGAGCATGTGGGGTTATGTGGAAGTATGTGGGTGCATGTGAAAGCATGTGGGAGCATGTGAAAGTATATAGGAGAGTGTGGGAGCTTGTGGAAGCATGTGGGAGCATGTGGGAGCCTGTGGGATCATGTGGGAGCATGTAGAAGCATGTGGGTGCATGTGGGAGCATGTGGAAGCATAACATTAACCTCAGGTCACGTTTCTGAGGAAGTCTCCATCTTTTAAATTGTGACCTCGTCCTTCATTAGGATTCCCAGGATCATGAATTAGACTAGATTGGTCAGTGAGCCCCCCAAAATCCTCCTGGCTCTGCTTCTCCAACACTAGTATTATAAGCACATGCCACATAAAATTTGGCTTTTTATGTGGGATTGAATTCAGTTTGCGGCAGGAATTGTACTGAGTCACCTTCCAAGCCCCAGTCAAATATTAATGTATCTTGTTACAACTTTTTGTAAACCAAAGACAGTCTATTTATTATAATAAATATAATACAGTTATGTATATTATTATAAGTATAATATATAATAAATTGACAGTATAAACAACATCAAGACAGAAATCTAAATCAAGGAAATAAAACCTTTTTTAGAAACAATCTTCTGAAAGTTTGTTGAGTCATGACCATATTTTTCTGTAGGTTCCCATCCTTTGGTTAATCTCCACTAGCTTGGAGGAAGAAACCACAAGAGGAAAATTGGCACTGCCTTTTCCCTTTCCTTCATCGAAAGAAGTTACTTCTGTGGTCAAATTAATTTCTTATCATTGAGAAGCCTAGGGGACCAGACCATCAACAAATTGAGACAGGAATCCCCCTTCTGAATCTAGCAGGGATATAATTAACACTCTTGTAAAAGTCAATATTGTAAAGCAAGAAGTGGGGAGAAAAGATCTTCCATGACTATCTGAGACCTTCGAGAGCCGTACATCTGACGAAATCCCCTGGCAAGTTTGCCATAAAACTGCCTCATAGAAAATGTTTCCCTCTGTTTCTGTGAGGAAGGTGAGGGCAGATAACTTCTATCTCCCACTCACAGTTGGAGCAAAGCAAGCTCTGAATCATTAGCCTGTGAACCCAGTGAGCTGGAAGTCAGACTAGCAGAGCATAGAATCAAATGACAGGCCTTCTCTCCTATCATGCTGTTGAAATTGCTGGATATAAATCCCCACCAAAGAACTGGATTGCAAGAACCCCAAGTCTGTTCTTGAAGGAATGTTCTGTTCATGCTGAAAATATTCATATTGCGAACTCTGTTCATGTTGACTTCATTATCCCCATAAGATGGCCAGCCATTTGCAGACAAGACTACTCAAATATTTACTGTAAGCCTGCTACAGCATGCACGTGGAGATCACAGGACCACTCTCTACATTCCTCCATTTGGGTTCTGTGAATTGAACTCAGGTCATTTGTCTTGTGACCAGGGGCCTTCACTTGCTGAGCCATTTCTCCAGTCCCATACAAGGAACTTTGTAAGAATCAACAATAAGCAAGACCACACTGGTAATGTTGTACTTTGAAACATACTCAAGCATGTTTTGATTTTCATGAAAAAGAAGAAAGAAAGTTAATTATGACCAGGTTAGAAAGGCATTTAGTATGACTTCTGGTATGCTCTACATGAGACCACAAGTATACCAAGTTCTATTAGCTTAGCTTTAATACAGAAGTGGGCTGCCACATAATATCGTCATGCTATTCCAAACCTGTTCACCTATTCAAAGGAGAGAAAAACCATCTCACCTTCAAAGAATCAGATAGCAGAGCTCCTGTAACACAAGTAAATTTACATGGATACGGACAAAGCCAGAAAATTCTTTCCCAGTAAATGTGACAGCTTTCATTATCAACGTGTTTCCCGGGCTAGCTGAATTGGTTAGAAATACAAATCCCAGGGCCAAATGTCAAACGAACTGAATTGGAAAGTGGAGCTCTGGCTGGGAGGCTACCCTACTGCGGATTCTACTGCTTAAGAACTTCTAGGACTCTGCTTGGTAGGAGAAGAGGGCCATACAGAGGAGAGTTCTCCTCAGGACAGCTCCACTGGGAACTTCACCTCACAGGGATCCCCAGGTCAAACCTCTTACCTCTTGATGCTCTCCTGTCAGCGTCTCTCTTACATTGTAACCTTGAGGAGTGTGAGTCTCACGGGGAAAGGTGACGTTTTGCTGCTTGGCTGAGTCAGGATTTCGAAAGCTTGGAATCCTGTTCAGTGTATCTTTCAGTTGTTTATATTCTGCAACTTGAGTCTGCACGTAAATTGTACAGTTGGGAGAAAATTGCACGATTTGTAGAAAGAAAGAAAAAACAAGAATATTCCTAGGTTAATTAGATGGGCTTTTGTGTTCACTGGATGACCAGGGAAAGCATTGACCTTAAGGTTGTTAGCAAAGCCGCAGATTGCCCTCATGCACTAGCTCTGCCTCTCTGGACATGCTCAACCATTTCTCAGCACATGCACATTAGAATTAGGGTTGCGAGACTACAACGGTATCTAAGACATGTTAGTGTTCTAGGCTACGTGAGACAAAATAAGAACTTTGTCAACCATTCTAGTATAAACATCATTATGGAAAGGCACCTATGTAATCAATGTTTTATCACATTAAAAATCTACTTGAAGACTTACATAATGATTCAAATGGAGACCCATTAACAGTAAATGTGTCCTGGGTTACAGCTTTCAATGGACTCTGTCTGTCTGTCTGTCTGTCTGTCTGTCCATGCTCACCATCTTCTCCTTAGGTGATTTATGCTCAAGTATGGTTCTTTCCTTGCTACTTTCTAGATTGCTTTCCATACGGTGCTCTGAGGTAGCAGAGAATAGCAAAAGCAGGACAGCCATGAAGCTGGGGTTTTTGTTTATCAATTCCAAATGTCCTTTTGGCATATCAACAAAGGCAGCATATGTATGAATTTAAGACTAATATAGACAGCCAGCCGCAAGGGTGTGTACTTGATGTGGGAGATACATTTCTTTTTTTTTTTTTCTAAATAAGGAGTTAGAAAGATAGAAAATACACCAATAGCTTTAACATGTACACTACCACTCTAATCCTAAAACCAGAATTACTGTGTACAAAAACACTTACATAGAACCTCTGGACTTCCATGCCTGGAGAGAAGCACTCTTTTACCTCTTCTTAGTCTTCTTTTTTACTATGTGCAAGTGTATGTGTGTGGTGCTGTGTCCACATATGATATGCATAGAGGGTATGTGTACGTGTGCACACATGTGTGCATGTACCTGTGTGCACATACATGTGAAAGCTCAAGGTCTACAACAAGTGGCTTTTCTCTATCATTCTTTTTTTTTTTTTTTTTTTTTTTTTCTTTTTTCAGACGAGGCCTCTCATCAGTCTGAAGCTCACTGATTCAGCTAGGATAGCAGGCCAATGAGCTCCAGGATCTACCTGTCTTGTCTCCAGCCCACTCACTGTTGGGATGATGAGTATATGCTTCCATATCTGACCTTTGCTGTGGAGACTGGGGACGCAAACTCTGGTCCTCCTGATTCCACGACAGACACTATACTGACTGAGCCATCTCCCCAGCTCTGTTTTGTCTCTTCTAGTTTTCAAAAGAAAAAAAAAAAAAACCCGAAGGTGTTCGCTGGTTAAATATGTATCAGAGGAGTACTTGCATATAGTTTGTATATAAATGGAACATGTAGCTGGCAGTGGCCAGAAATTAATCAGATCATTTGGTGTTCAACTTTGGAACTCAAAATGAAAAAACAAAAAGAAAACAAAACAACAACAACAAAAAACAAACGAAAACAAAAAACAAACAAACAAAAAAACAACAAAAATCCAACAAAAACCATATAGCCATACTTTTACGTGGAAGGATATACAAAACCCAATTCAATTCATTCTTTTTCTCTTCTTCTAAGGAAGTGGTTCTCCACCCATGTGTTGTGACCACTTTGGGGTGGGGGGAGTCAGATGACCCTAGGGGTTACCAGGACCATATGCATACCAGATGTTTACACTACAAACCATAACTGTAGCAAAACTACAATTATGAAGTAGCAACAAAAGTAATGTTATCGTTGGGACTCACCACACACAAGGAACTGCATTAAGGTGCTGTGGTGTTAGGAGGCTGAGAAGTACTGCTCTAAGGTATGCAATTCATGAAGGTAGCCACCAAGTTGTGGTTCTCTGTACATTAGGGACCATATTAAAATATGCGTACAACTGCACACCTCAGCACCATCTTGGGTTTCAGTGTACTTTCCTTCTACTTGTAGTGGATTCTGGGGATCAAAGTATGGTTGAAAGGCTCCTGTGGCAAGCACTTTACCCACGGAACCATCAATAAGCCCAAGATTTGCTAACAAAGAATCTCTTAAGGGGATTTTGCCAGAAATAGCAATTTTCCCTGCCTTGGAGATTTGGATAAAGTTGTGATAACGTGTTATTTATTTAATGTGTGCACCCTTCAAAATTTGTATATCTGAAATTGAATCACTTTTTTTTTTATGCCAATCAAAGATCAAAGGTTGGTGCATTAGAAGGTATTCAGTCCTAAGGGTGGAATCCTCATGAGTGAAGCTAGGGCCCCGAGAACAGGAAACCAAGGAGCATTCTTGGTCTCTTTCAACAGCACGACAATACAAGAAGCCAGGAGCCACCAAGGCAGATGAGAGTTCTTACAGGAATCTAGGACTCCCAGCTTCTAAAACTGTGACTGATTCGTTGTGTCTAGGCTACCAGTCAATGGCATTTTGTTAAATCAAGCCCAAATTAACAGAGACATTTGGTTCTAATTAAGGGGTGCACTAGTTTTAGAATAAATCTTAAGACCAAAAAAAAAAAAACAAAAACCACCCAACTCTCAAAAGGCAGATGTTTTATCACCCTCTTAATCAAAATACTTAAGGTTACACAGCTGTTAAATATACTAAATAATTAAATAGAACATGATACATAGGTTCTTTGTGTAGGTTTACTTTCTTTTTTTTTTTCCCATAAATTCTTTCAGGGCTGGAGAAGACAAACCAGGTGTATTCCTGGGGGTGACTGGAATCAGGGAGATTCAGCCCAATGAGGGACTGTCTCAAAGTGAAGGATGTTCTGAGGAGTGACCCTTGCAGTTGACCTTCTGGCTTCTACTGACATACATGTGCACACAACCATGCATAGAATAATGACAGAAGCCTCAACAGCTGGCTGGGTAGTACTGCTAATGTGCTACTTCAAACTTGGTTTGGGTCATTAAAGAAATGATTTTAATTCTAGTTCTATGCTTTTTCAGATTGCTGCTTATTGTATTATCTATTGCTATTGAAGCACAGTGTTCTAATCAGCTTACCACATCTTACTGTGTGAACCTCACATAAAATAACACTTGGAAAACCTTGAGATTTGGAATGCACCAATGCTTAGAAATAATCAGTTCATATACAGGTTAAAAATAGCCATGGGCTATAGAGAAATAGGCAGACACCCAATTGACAAAGGTCCCCAAGGAGGGGCAATTCACAAGGCCCTATCCCTAGCAAAGGAAGCTATGGGTGGTTGATGGCAGCCAGGAGGAGGATAATCATGTTTCTCTGTGATTGTGGCCACAGTTAGTTTTCCAGTGCTCCAGTGTATGGACCCATGCCTGTGTTCATATAGGCAGCAAATTGGGTATGATGAGATAAAATTAAAAAGGAGAGGAGACATGAAGTTGGGAGGGGGGGATGGGTTGGTGGCTCAAGGGATATGTGGGGGTAATGCTGAGTGACTATCATCATATATTGCATATATGAAATCATCAAGGAATAACTTAAAATATTAAAGAAAATTATAATGTGAGAATGCACTTAGAAAACTACAAAGCAAATGAATTTTTTTATAATGTAAAAACAAACAGACAAACAGCCTAGTTCCCTAAATGAAAACAGAAATCATTGACAGGAATGCAAATAGACATGAGCCCAATGCATTACAGCTCTGAATAATTTTTCAAACCCAAACCAAGTAAGCCAGGCCGTCCTATTTGTCTGGGTCTCCAGCTGTAAAGTAATCATCTGGATACCCCCTTGCCAAGCTCTCCACAGCTTGGATTTGACTGTTTATTCATTTAACAGACATATACCAAGAGAGTGGCTTATTCCAAGGGTTATTGTATTCTCTGAACAAATGGAGATTGTGACTCTCGATTTTCTTTTCCCCCGACCCTTCTGCTTTTCTGTAGTATGAACAGCCCTATATAAACCTTATCCCAAAAGGAGTATGCCTATAGGCTGGGACACTGGGAATAAGGGAAGGAGAGAAGACAAGGTCTGGGAGTCAGCATCACAAAACCCTACACCTACTGTACCAAGAGTTGATACAGGCCAGAGAGATGCAGAAGGCCAGATTCATAGTGAGTTAAGTATCAGAATCATTCGTGTAGGGCGTAGCAGAGGCAGATACAGTCATGTATAATAAGCAATGAAGAGTTTATTTAGTAGTCTCTTGGGTGACTTTGAGAAGCATGCATATCCCTGGGATTAGGAGTGCTGCCATAACTCTCTAAAGACTGTGTTGTCAGAAATGACATGCATGAAGGGATTCAGAAATAGTAAGCAGACTTCGAAGGACCCAACAAAGGCTGCTCCCTCCTAACCTGCGCAGCAGCCAGTGCACTCTTGTGGTCTTCCAAAGTCACTACAAGCTGTTCATGCTCGGAGAGTAAATTCTTATGCTGTTGCTACACAAAAGAGAAGTTTACACATTGAGCTAAATTAACGTCACAAAACAAACCTCTTTGGTGCGGCCACCTAAATGTTATTTGCTCACTTGACGGAAGTGACGGCAGCATTTGTTAAATTCAAAAATGACTGGAGGTGGACATGATTTATAATTTTATTCTGAAATCTCTCAAACCTGCTGCCCTGCTATCCAGGGAAACCTTTCATTAGCAGTTAGCCTCTGTAAGGAAAAACCATCTTACAGTATAACTATCCAACAACGTAATGAGTTCAGTATCAGCAGAAATATTCAGATCTCCCAGGACACCTTTAGTTTATGACAGCAAAGTGGTAAATGTATCAAGTATACGCCAGGAACGCAAAGTCCAAGTCAGTGATGAATTTGCAAAGCAGACCAATTAAGGAATCAATTTTTTGAAAAGAAAAATCATCTTTATTTTGATGTCTTGAATTGTGTGTGTGTGTGTGTGTTGGTCAAGGGGTATGCATGTACATGCAGTGGCCATAGGGAATCGACATAGACATTAGATTCCCTGGAGTTGGAATTATTGGTGGTGGTGAGCTATAGTACTAGGAGCCAAATGTGGTTTCTCTGCACCAGCAGGAAGCACTCAGTCTCTCAGCCATCTTTCCAGCTCCCAGGAATGACATCTGAAGCCATTCTGCAAAGTAAAGGGGACAAACGCCCCAGAGCCAAATGTCTGATCATCTTACCTTGACATCTTGAAGCTGTGTGTGAATGTCTTGGTGTGCTTTTCTTAGTTGTCTATTCTCTTCTCTCAAATTATATACAGTTTCTGTTTTACAAGAACAACCACACATTAATACTGAGAACTGTCTAGTTTTTATGCCATTATTTGAAACTTGAAAACTTAATTAAAGGTATATTTTGAACTTTAACAGCAAAGTATTGGAAGTAAACAAAGACTATATCATATAGGCGTACAACATGGGTTCAAAGGCTTTTGCAGAATGAGCTGGGTTATTGGACTCTAGAAACAGTCTATGCATTTCATATTAAGTCAACAATTTAATTATACAGGTGTTTAAAATAAAACATTTTTGTTAATTAACAATCCCCTGGGCTTGAATGTAATGGTCAGATGGTCTCAGATTTGAGGATCTTCACAAAAAAAAAAAAAAAAAAAAAAAAAAAAGTACTTAAGAGCAGAATAGACTTCATCTCTCATAGCAGGAATAATTTTTACATCCTCTCAGACGGTACTAGAGATAACAGAAACCCTACTTATCTGGAGATAACCTCTAATTTTTTCAAGTTCTCGGTTAATCTAAATTCGACTCAGAGAGGTGTTTTTCGAGTTAGAACCTGAGAATGTGGAGTCAGAGTGAAGTCCCAAAACCTCCCCTCCCTGTTCAAGTACCAGCTTCCTCTTGCCGATTCTATATCTCTCTACTTTTAGAAGCCCTATCATCGCGTACGTCTGACACATTAAACACCATTCAAACTTACAAACTGGGTGGACGTTTGACAAACGTGCCTATATAGTCTTTTCCATCGTTGAGTACTTACTCATCACTGTCTAAAGATGGATCTAATAATGTCTGTCAGTATGAGGCCAATGAGTGCATGGCAATACACAGCACAAGGGAAGCTAAGACCTGGCTTGGTGATTTTATAATTTATTTTGGAAGAGGCTATGATTGTCAGAAAGAAACAGGGCACAATTAATACATGTGCTGGGACAGCCGGCATTAACTAAATCTGGGCTGCACCAGGTATTCTATCCCTGTATGGAGATACCTCTGCAGACAAGGCTCCATCTCTCCAGGGAAGGTAAGCATCAGAGAGTATCCGTTCCCTTCTCTCACCACAGTCAGTGCAGTTTTACTTTCTAATTGCCCCTTTTGGACGCCTGTGCACAGGATTTCACTTGCACTTGAGGGGGAAAAGTTAGAACAAAATAAGATCCAGCCTTCATGTCATAGCTCAGAAGTCAAGACAGGACACCACTGCCACCTACAAGAACCTTTTGTGTACTGCCAGCTGCATGGGGCTTTTTAACGGAAACAGGTTAAATATCTAACCTTGATGAGCTAGTCCTGATGTTTTATTTGTAAACCTATTGACAGTGGTTTCTATGAGTTCTCTGGGCCTCGGCCAGCAAGGTTTGCTCCCGAGCCTCCAGATCTTCATATGCTACTAAAAGCACGACACCAGCCTGCCTGCCTCCAGGTTTATGATAAGAATTCTGTAAACTCATCCAGCATCCAGCGGAAGGGTTTCACATAGTCGGAATACATTATCGGAATGCATCATCAGCTATTATGTTCACAATGATGAAGAGAATTATATAGGTTTCCAGGCTGTCAGCCTTCCTTAGGAGAGGGGGAGATCAAAATACTCCTCTTATACCATATAAAGCTAACAAAAATTGCCTGCACTTATGGCCCCTAGCCACCACCTCCCCTTCATCGATCACAAAATGCTTTAGCTTTACTGCATACGTCTTTTATCTAGAGTCCTGTCTACTTCCACTTCCATTGCTATGATAAAACACCCTGACAACAGCAGCTTGCGGGAGAGAAGGTTTGCTTTAGTCCACACTGCCAGGTCATAGCACACCCGTTTAGGGAAATCCCAGTGGCAGGTGTGAGACAAATGGTCACACTGCATCCATAGTGATGACTAGGAGAGGGAGGGATGCCCGTACTCAGCTCTCCCAACCATTTCCATTCAGTCCAGGACTCAATCGATGAAATGATGCTGTCCACAATTGGACCAACCCATCTCAATTAACACAAATACAAAAAAACATCACTGGCATACTCATAGGCCAACTTAAGCCAGAAAATCCTTCATTAAAATCTTTTAAGGTGGGTTTAGATTGATTCAAGTTGACAATTAACAGCAATTATTACAGTAACACAATCATTCTAATCAAACGTACAGACATGTAAAGTGCTCATCATGATGTCAAGGAACTTTCTATACCCAGATGTTTCAGATCTCTTCAAGAAATTCTTCTAAGGACTGGCGAGATGGCTCAGCAGTTAAGAGCACTGACTGCTCTCCTGAAGGACCTGAGTTCAAATCCCAGCAACCACATGGTGGCTCACAATCGTCTATAATGAGATCTGATGTCCTCCTCTGGGGTGTTGGAAGACAGCTACAGTGCACTTACACATAATAAATAAATAAATCTTTTTTAAAAAAGAAATTCTTCCAAAAGTTGTTTCCTATAAATACAACTTTTTTTGCTTTCTATCTCTTCTACGTGTTTTGCGTGCATGTGCACATGTGTGTTTTATGTGTATGTATCTAATTCCTTTTCTTACTAATGACCAGTTCCCTAAAGCATCCTGTATTTACACTTTTGTCTTGGGTTCAAAGTTCTGAAGTTGAAATACCTTGGTAGTCAGAAATCACATATTTCTGTCCTCCTATTTTCTGTAATTCCGATTTCATATATATAATTGAATTTTTGCCATATATGAATGTTGCTTTAAAAATAATGAAAAAAGGGAGCTGGTTTAGAATTTAAGAGCACTTACTGCTCTTTCAGAGGATCCTGGTTTAATTCCCAGCACCCACAAGGCAGTTCACAACTATCTCCTACTCCAGTTCTGGGGGGGAGTTTAATGTCCCTTTGGTGGCCTCTAGAGAATCGAGGCATGCTCGTGGTGCACAGGCATATGTGCAGGCAAAACACCAGTTACATAGAGCAAAAATTAAAAGAGTAAAAACTGAGTGGATTATTTAAGGGCGATTGCTATTCCATGTGATTATTAAAGTTAAAAGCACAAAATAATCTAAAGGCCTTAAAGAAGGTCAGTACCACAGTGCTTGTTTGTGTTCCTGTTCAAATGGTGTACCAAGACATCTCTGGCCCTAGCCAATACCTTTCAGCTTAGAAAGCTCTTGTTCCTTTTCTTGCTGAAGCTGCAGGTATCTCTGCTTGTGGTCATTGAATGTTCTACTGAAGTCTTCCCCTTGCTTCCGATGTTCCTCTTCCAGGTCACGGTGCTGTTTCCTTAGCTCCTCATGCTGACTCTGCAAGATGAACACTTGACAGACACGGTCTCTAAATCACGCAGCGCTTATTTCTTCACCGAGTGGTCTTTCTCGTATCAGAAGGTGAGAATGCATGGTAGAATAAGCTCAGTTCTTAAGGTTGGGTTCTGTCTGTCTGTCCCTTTCATTTCCTTTACTCTTCAACTACTTGAGTAGTCTGAGATCAGGTCCAAACATAAATCTCCTCTTGGTGTTAAATATCAATGTGAGTGAGAAGCTAGCCCAAGCTATGAAAAAGGGAGGTGGGGAATCTGAGACTATATCCCTGTAGTCGAAATCATAGAAAGGAGGTAATAATAAGTTTAACCTTGGACACTTTGTGTATTTTCTCTAGTTAACAAGCAAGATCAAGGCATGGGAGGATCCAAGATAACTTTAAACAAAGCTACCTAAATCTGAAACTGCTCAAGACTCTCCATAGCATGGTACTTGCATGTATCTACCACCATGCTTTCAATCCTTTTAGATTAAGTCTTCTTCCTAATACAAGATAAACGCTACACAAACCACCGATGTTGTATTGACTACAATGTCAAAGAAATAATGGCAAGCAAAGTCTGTTTACTTTCACTATGCACTCAATTCTCTTCTAGATCTTTTAGAAATACTCAAAGGCAGGAGCACTTACCATGAAGGGCCGCTTTATTCAACATGTCTTTGATTTTCAGTTTAGTAGTGACCCAGTGTGACAGTGACTACAGTAGTGAAAAGGCAGAGGAGATCATCTGGCCATTGGGGAAAGTAATGAAGTGTTTCTAGAATTCACTCTTTATTGATTTGATTTCATATCAGAAATCTACGCCATCATTGCAAGGTATTTAAATTCCACAGTCTCCACATGCTTATGTGGGAGGACGGCCTACATTAAGTACTGCACTCCTCAAGACGGGAGAGGTTCTAGTTTCAACAGAGAGTATATGCCCTGCTGATGTGAATGGTTAGAAAGCAGACGACTAACACCCAGGACTAATGTGAGGCAGAGACCATGGGAGGATTTGCACATGGTACTGAACGCTACCAGGTTGACAGAATCAATGAATCGCTTACTTTTCCTTTTTGTGGTTTTGATCTTTCTTTGACCCTTAAGAGTGAGTTTTTACCAAGGCCCAAGGAAAGGAAATATTAGAAATATAAGCTGTGTTCTTCAAGTAGCTAACGGTGCACCTCTTAGGCAGACATTAGTAACACAGACAAAGCTTTGGGGTTCCACACACTCCAGTCTGTGTACAATAAAGGAAAATCTACTGTGAGAACCTAAGCATACCACAAACTCTGAAGATACCAAAGAGAACAAATATTTAAAAGTAGGTAACCAGAAAGCCCAATAATTATATTAAAAAATAAGTAACATCTTAACCACATTTTTGTAAAATATTAATAATCATGCAAGGTAATAAAACAATTAACAATTTTTAGATAACTACGAGAATATACACCATGTCAACTTTCTCTAACTCTTCTTGTTTACAATATTAGACGTTGGTAACCAGTTCAAATGTCGTCTGCTCCATTCTTCACTCATACAGGACAGTTTAGGTTACTTACTTTCAGCATCTGATGTTGGACATTCAATGCACTATATCTGCTATTGGAATCTTGCTGTAAATTAAAAAAAAAAAAAACAAATTAATAAAAAAAAAGCTGATCTTGTTCTTTTGCTGTGAACAGCTTCCTTCCCTAATAAAAGATTTTCATTTTTCCTTTTGTAAGCTAACATAAACTCTGTGTTAGAGACAGCATGTCTTTAGGGACATTTCTTTTCTTTTCTTCTTCTTCTTTTTTTAATCTATCACTACTGGAGATTGAACTCAGGACCTTGCATATATTAGGCAATCACTCTACCACTGAGCCACTCCCTAAGAAGTTCCATTTCTTACTTAACAGCAGAAATGAGGCTTCAATTTTCTCCTGGATTCCTAAGCTCTGAGTAATAAAAAGATTAGACGCACAATCATAAAATGATAGGTTGACAGGATACTTAGAAATAGTTTGGATTTGTTTCTCATAATCCAAAGAAGCCAAGAGGGCCAGACACTCAATGAACTTCTGAAAGTGTCTGACTAATACAGGGTGTAGTGCCCAGGTAGGAGAAGTGATAGATACATCAGCTAAGAGCAGACTTCACCAATTCAGGCTGTCTTAATCAAGGAATCGAAAGGCTGCTCTTCCCTCAACTTCAGCGGGTATTCCCATAATCTTTACTGTACCTCCTCAGTGAGAAACCAGAACCAAGACCAGTACTTTACACAGAACTAAAGGGAGAAATGCAGCTTGAACCCAAGCTGATGAGGGCTGAAGTCTCCCTTGGGATCCCACACTCTAGAACACCCCTGTGATCTAACGGAGCAACTGTACAGACAGCCCTTCTGGTTCCAACATCCTGGGCTGCCACTCCCTTCTCTAGGATGTGCTCCCTTCTCCTGCTGTGCTGTCACCACACAGGGGCACTCCTGTGTTTTCTTCTCATAGCTCCTAAAATAAACTACACTTCTGGTTCATCATTCATCCCCTGCCTTATTCTTTCTTTCTTTCTTTCTTTCTTTCTTTCTTTCTTTCTTTCTTTCTTTCTTTCTTTCTTTCTTTCTTTCTTTCTTTCTTTTAGTTTATACAGAAACTACACTACAAAATACACAATTGTGTGCACCGAGGTCTGGTTGGGGCTTTTAAAAGCAACTCAGAGTTGAAAGTTGAAAACATCCTCCAGGCAATTCAAAGAACTGGCTTTTCTCAGCTTTGAAATTACTAAACATAAATGTTTTATTCAACTAACACTCACACATTTCTGTAGGGTAAGACAAAGTCTGGCTTTTCTCCAGCCAATTTTAACTTTAAAATATTTTTAAATGCCAACACCACTCATTCGGTCCATAATTCATCCTTCAGATTCCTGCAATGTGAACTCTAAAACAGTTAGTTCTCTTCCTTGATAGTACTTTGTAAGCAAACAGAAGTCTTTCATGTCAGAGAAAAGAGATGCCATGAGCAAATCAAAGAAGGAATAAACATGAGCTTCCCTGCTGGCACTCACAATAGCACACACCTATAATCCCAGCACTAGGGAAGTTAAGGTAGGAGGTTCAATGATTTTGATGTCTTCTTGGATACACGAAAACCTGTCTCAAAGCAGAATCCAGATCCAAACACAACCAAACAAACCTCAAGTGACACAGAGAAGCTACCTCAGTTTATCACTAGTCATCAGCAATGTGTCAAGAAGTAAGAAAAGGTAAGTTTTAAATAAACAATGGGTACAAGTTTTTCTCTTGTTTTTTTTTTTTTTTTTTTTTTTTTGTAACAAAAATGTATGTCCACCCTTAATCCATTTATGCTGGTGATAAATGGAGTAAAATTTTTGGCAGTGATATTTTTATCTCCCTTAAAGTTCACGAGAACAAAATAGAAGCCAAAACAGAACAAAGCCTTACCCTTCCTTTGTTAAGTGTTTCTTGTGCTTCTAACTTATAAACAAGGAAATCTAGGAAAGATAAAAATAGAGAAAGTAAAGTATAAGTTAGTCTATTTAAAAACTTTGAAGCATCTCTGAGAAAAAAAATGCTATATACTTATACTTACAAAAATAACCTCAGTTTTGTTTTTTTTTTCAAATCAACATACCTAGTGATTTATGTACATCATTTTATCTCTGGAAGCTTTGGAAAACAGATGACAAAGCTTATAGTTTTCCACTTTCCCTGCTGTCTTCAAACCCTGCATCACCAGAATTGATGGCAAGTGACTAATAGCACACTTACAATATCTCTGTGAAATCTGCCTTTGAAAGGGGAGAGGGCGCATTTGAGACAAGGGTGATTTATAGCTACCCACTAGAGGGCACACTAAATTCCTTCAGGATCTGAAAAGACAATCAAGCCATCTAAGCCATCTTTAATGCTCTGAAAACTTTATTATCCACTAGATGGCTCTGTAAAATCACACTGCAGTGGAAGACCAGGCAAAGAAAATCTGAAAGCGTTTCTCAGAATGTTGAAGTCTGTTCATCCTCTGAGTCAGGAGAGTGTTACATAGTACCCGGTGCCCACCCCACTTTCATCAAAGGAGCCAAGGGTTTAAATTCCAAGATTCATCCCAAAACATGAAGAAATAAAAACTAAGGATGCAGATAACTTCCAGTAGCTGGATGCTAGTGTATACACTTGCTTCAAAAGCTTTGACAAAATGCAATAGCATTGCCTGTGTTAAGTGGCAATTTCTAACTGAGCAGCTGTGCTAGGCAAATGTTTCATGAACTTATAGTAACACCTGCTTCATTCAAAAGATTCCAGGTAGAGGGTCAACTCACCGAGTTAAAGACTTACATAAACAGTGTCACATTCTAAACAATGTATGTTTTCCAAACTCCAACTGTCAACAGAGGTTGGATGCAGTAGGGGAATTCCAGGGAGGGAAGGCAGGAGTGGGTGGAGGTGGGGGGGGTCACCCTCATAGAGGCAGGGGGAGGGGGCGTGGAACAGAGGGTCTCCAGAGGGGAGACCTGGAAAGGGGATAACATTTGAAATGTAAATAAAGAAAATATCCAATAAAAATATTTAGAAGGGAAGTCATGTGTTAATTCTGATATAGTTTGTATGACAATGTACATATTCCATGAAGGCTGCAGAAACAGAAGGGAAAGCTTCTAAACACAGTCTTGAGCCTCTAATATAGCTGGTTCTCTACAGGAATGAAGGAAATGAAGACCTTTGAGTCATGACCTGGTGATGAAGCTCACACATCTTCCACTTGCTTTCTGTCTTAGAGTTCCCTTAAGGAGAAGAAAGGGCTACTTCCCTGTTACAAAGACAATATAAAGTGTCTGCACTGTGCCAAATACATTTATTGACAGCTCTTTCTCAGCCCACTTCTAGCACTGGCTTCAGGCAGATTTGAGAGACAGCTTATCAACAACAACAACAAAAATAAAAAATAAACAAATGCATCATAATTCAAATTCATAATACATCAAAGAAGCGTAGGAGGAAATATCAGGGCACAAGCTCATATTGTCTTACCTTCCTTTGCTTTCTTGTGTTCAAGCCTTTCTTTTTGCAAAGATTTCTCTAATCTTGATCTGTGTTCATATACAACTGGAAGAAAAAGAGTTAAATTTGTCAGGGAACTAAAGGGTCCAGATTAAAATTAACAGCAATTTTAACAACTTAAAACAGTATAGGGCGTACATCCAATTAAAATAAAAACATAAAGGTTCACATTTAGGGTAAAGAAAGCGGGTAGATCTATTTAAAGATCCAGATTTTGGGCAAACCATACACATGTAATTAGGCATAATTCTGGTTGGACTCCCTAGCAACACTTACATGTCAGTTAGCTAGAAACTTGTCCCTCTGCTCCCTCTTAACCATGTGTCTCTGGGAGGTCCACTATATGTCTTCCCAGGCAACTGTGTCCATTTGCATGACTTCAATTGCTGGCCACAAAGCAGTTGCTCTCTCATCCACATCCCCTGCTCTAGCTTCCCTAGTAAGTACCAGAGAGTATTTCCTACTCAGTATCCCTTATCTGCAAGGTCAATGTGTTCTGCATCTCCATCAGTGTGAGCTAGACCAATTGCCATCGAAAGCAAAGTAGCACACCAGTAGAGTGTTGGAGCCCACACGTAAAAGAGACACAAAGAAAGAAGAGAGAGAGACAGCTCAAAGAACCTCTGAAAGAAAACGTTCACAAAGAGTCGGGTTCACTATCCACCATAGCAAACTGATGTCTATTCCGGAAGGACTTCCTGCCTTCTCTGCTTTCTGCTTGTTGATACACTTTGAAGAAGTCGGGTGCGTGGATTTAGGGAGGAAGTGATACTGTGGAGGGAGCAAGGGAACAGTGCTCACCACAGCTCTTCATGCACTGATGGATGGACAGCTGCAGCAAGCAGCAGCTGCAAGTGAGAGAAACTTCACCTTGGAGTGAATGAAATATGATTCATTAAACCAGACTAGATCAGATACAATAATCGGCAAACCAATGACATATGTACCGGTATAAGCTATTGAAAAATAGTCAGGGGCATTTGATTTTGTTTTAATTCCCAGAGGAGCCTGAGAAACCAACAAATGTCTCTCGGACTGTATCTGGGAAAGGAAGCCTCAGTTGCAGAGTGAGCAGACAGGAAGGGCCGAGAAAGGGATAAATTCAATTTCAGATGTACCCTCCAAGTCCTGTTCGCTCAGCATTATGTCAACTATGATCTCATTCTCCAGCAAGCTAAGCCAATTCCGTTACTCCATTCTTTGATCAAACCCAAGCACCCCTTGGCTATATATAATTCCATCATCTTTGGTCAATAGCTGTCTGTGTACAACACAAGAACTGTCTTCACACAAATGGCTGCTGCCAAAGTTGTCAGGAGTGCAGGAACCCCCCTCCTCTCTCCTGTTATGACTGCTGCTGCTGCAGGCATTGCCTGCCTTCCCCTCTGCTCTCTGTCACAGATTCCTGTTACTAGTGACTGAAGCTCTCCTTCCTTTGTCACCTAGACTGGTACTAAAATCCCCACCCTGAATGATTGCTGGGAATGGGGCAGGGAAAGGGGAAAGGCTATACTAGTAATTATAATTTAATATTGTTTATCCACTGCCAATAATATTACCCTATTTCTTTTTACTTGAAAAAAAATCCCTTTGAAGAGACCACCAGGAAGCATTTTTTTTTCCAGTCCATTAGAATCTGGAAGACGATATTTCCATAATCATTCATAAGTATTAAAGATAAGAAAAACCAGGTAGAGTCTTTATGTCTTTCTAGAAACATGATCACAACACACAAACACATACACACACACACACACACACACACACACACACACAAATATTTCACCAGGCATTTCTCAGGCTTTTGAGCTGGCAGTCTATCTAGTGGGTTTATTGTTTCAGTCGGAAAAGAAGACTACTAATCAATTCCTGTCACTCATCTCTATTTTCCTATATATAATTTGAAGGAAATTAGTCAAGATGAGCTAAGGCTACACAATGGCATAGAATGGATATTCTCAAAGCAACAAGCAAGTCTAGTGGCGGAAAGTGTGAAACAATGGTTCAAATCTGCCATTCAAACTCTTTAATTTGATGTAAGCTGGTACAGGAAAAAGATTTGAAATGTAGGGACTCATGTAAAAAACAACAAAAAACAAAATAAAACTCTGTAACAATCATCTGCCAAGCTGGAGGGTGTACTATTTTCCAGGCAGTAAAGAATGGAAAGGGGGCTCATTTCCATTTAAAATAAAACAAAACAGAAAGGAAAGGCTCACAGGAGTTTAAAACAACATTCAAGAGCTTCCTTCAACCATTTGGCATTTTTAACACCTGCTTTCATCTAAAAGTTACAAAAGAAGTGCTGTGTGCATTCATGTCTGGGAAAGACTATTTTCAGAAGTTCAGAGCACAACACTCCAACTCAGATGTGCGAAGCAACTCTTATCAGCTGGAGAGAGAGTCCAGTGGTGTGACCTCTTGTTGCTCTGGCAGAGGACCCAGACTTGGTCACCCGAACCCACCGGATGCTTCACAGTTATCAGTAACTCCAGTTCCAGGAGATCAGCAAGGCCTCTTCTGCTCTTCACAAGCACCAAGCATGCTTGTGGTCCATCTACACACCGGCACAGAACACCACTCAGACGCATAAAAAAGATAGATATTTTACATTATTCTTTATTTAAAAAAAAATAACATTTAAAAATCCTTCAGAAAACATCTCCAAATGTCTCCATTCCTTAAGCCCCCCCCGCCCCCCCCCCCCGGGAGGGCGGGCAACAGTGCTTTGACAGGACCAACAACAGTCTATGATTTTTATCTCCTCTCCAGATCTGACAACGATCTACCATTTTACCTTTATAAAACAAGGGCTGAAGCTTGGATAAGAGTCACGTAGTTCGACTGGTAGGCTTGTCATTAATCAAATTTTAAATGAACAGATCTGTAGCAGCAGCAGCAGTGGCAGGTCAGAAAACAGTTTTCAGTACCAATTCTCAGCATGCAGATAGAGCAGGGAGCAGCTCTTACATGTCTACTTTCATGTTAGACCAGCTTCTGTCTCAATCTAGTCAGAGAGATATAAAAGAGCCTAGTAGCTGGAAATCAAATTAAGATTTACAACTCTGTGAGCAGGGAGGTTCTGGGAAGTGTTAATTGGCCCTCTTCTGTGATGGTGGAACTATCCCCACATTAGCACATGATATTCCTTCATTCCCTTACTGTATAGGTACACGCAATGTACATGAGACTGGGCTGTTAAAAAAATTAAAAAAGGAAATTTAATTCAAAGCAATACCTAACTCTCAGAACAGAACGGTTTAAAAGGCTTTGGGGTAACTTCAGGACTAAAATCATTTACTTAGGATAATTTGTATGTAAGTGTGTGAAATTCACATTCCTACCCATCCTATGGAGGTGTGTGAGTGTTCATGTGTACTGAGAGACAAGACAGACAACAGGAATCTTCTCTGATAGTTCTCTGTCTTGTTCTTTTGAGACAGGACCTTTCTCTGAACATGAAGCATTGTCTATTGAGTGAGGCTGTCTGACCAAGGAAATCCAGGGGATTCCCCTGTGACCTTGGCACCGTGGCTGTAACAGATCCATGGCCTCTGGCTCCTCATCTGGGTTCTGAGGAAGTGAACGTGAGTCTTCATGTCTGTGCAGGAGGTGCTTCACCAACTGAGTTCTCTCCCCAGGCCCATTATGATAGTTTAAGAACCACTTTCTTAACCTGTAGGGCCAGTTCACTATAGTACAGGAGATAGTGAGTCAACATGAAGATAACATATTTTCCTGGTATCTTTATTCTTGCTTTTGTAATTATACTTCAGACACAGTCTAAGGACGAATACAGAAAAAAAATTAGAAAATTCACAGCAAACAAGTACATAAAGGAACAGGGGAGATGCCCCCCCCCCAGGTTTGATCCTCACAATAGATCCTCCCTCTGGCTCCCAGGACAGGGAGAGGGCACCAGTAAAGCAGAGGTAAGGTGCCTCTGCCTGGTCTCCCTTCTAGGTGACTTCTACACTGTTATATCAAGAATTTCATCTCATCTCACTCCATCCCTTGAGCATGCTGCTAAAGTTTACATTTTGAATGGATTCCAAGATCCATAGCTTCAAAGCTCAGTCCTAGAGTGACCAATGGTGGGTTGGCAGTGGAACTTTAGCGGGTGTGACCTAGTGAGGATCCCTTGGTCACTGGAACGTTCTATAAAGGCGATTTCTACTTGTTCTTGGCTACCAGTAAGAAGTAATTTTTTTTCCCCACCACATGCCAAAAAAAAAAAAAACAAAAAACAAAAAAAAAACCNACAAACAAACAAAAAAAGTCAAAACAAACAAGAACAAAGCAAAACAAAAAAACAAACAAAAAGTGGGGCCAAGCATTGTAATCTGGGACTTTCAAGACTGAGCCCAAGCAAACCTTTTCTCTAGAAAAGCTAATTAATTGCCTCAGGTATTTGCGGTACTGGTATGAGGTAACACACATATCTTCTATTACAACCTTCCCTCCCTGGTGTATAACTTATACTTTAATTTGGTTGTTATCTAACTCTCCTGCATGTTTAAGACCCAGACTTTGGGGTAGGGCCTTCTCATGTCTTCCATTCACATTCTCAGTGATTCATTTATTATTCATCTTCCAGTTTCTTGCTTCTTCCTGAACATGGGAGAGCCACATCAACCTAGCAGAATACTCTTTTTTTTCTTCACTTATCTGCATAAATGGGTTCTGAATTCCCTTCAGGTTCTCAGAGCTGGGGCGGTGGCTCGGTGTGCAGGAGTTCTTCTTGGCCTATGGTGGGGACCCACCTGTCAACCCTTGAAAGAAACAGAGGCTGAGCTGGTGGACTGTTTATGGAAAGTCTTCAGAGCTGAAAGAGAATGTCCTGCTGCGTAGGAGTCTTGCACTGTACAGGGCAAAGCTACATTTTAAAACGCATGCATGGCTGTACAGGCATAGGGGTTAGAAGTGTACAAGCTGTGACAATCGAAGCAAAAGTTACTCCAAAGAAAAACCTATTGTATATAGACTTTATACAGGTACCTTCTTATCTCAGAGGTAGTAGGATTTCAGCCAGGCTACTTTAAAGTATTTCGGGAAAATAATGAAGACAAGAAAAATAAGAAAGAAGTAGGTAAATGAGGTGGGGCCAGAGGAGTTATTTCTAGACCTTCAAAATGATACAGAAGTATACACCAACCCTCGAAAGGCGGGGTACACATATGTTATGGTTTGAGTGTAAAATGCCCCCAACGGGCTCATGTGTTTGAACAGTTGATCTCCAGCCGGTGGCGATGTTTTGGAAGGTTGTGGAGTGTTAGGGAGCAGAGAAAGTTTCAGAGAACATCCCCACATGCTGTCTGCTCTCAGCTTCCATACAGGATGTACAATGTGCCTAACTGCCTCAAGGGACTGTCCCCAAGTCTTCTCTAACATGATGGGCGGTATCTCTTTAGGCGATCAGCCAAAATCAACACTTAATTCTTTAAGTTGTTTGTCTTCAGATATTTGGTTCCATCAACAGGAAAAGTATCTAATTTGAAATTAAGGGCAGAAGGGATTTTATAATGATACAGTGGACCTATGTGATTGAAGCAAGCATAAAAGTCAGCTTTCATAATCATCTAACTTTTTTGTATGAGAATTTGCCTCCACAGACACTTTACATAATTCTACCAAAGATACTAAAGTTCAGTATTTAAATACCAGTTCTTAGGTGGTTTCTATGTTACAAACAAATATTTATTTATTACACACTATGTTCCAGGCATTGGTCTGACATCTGGGACTATGGCTACGAACAAATTTTTTTTTTTTTAAGTCTGCCTTCTGGAAAACAATATTCTTTTCTGACTGAGACATAGACATGATGAATAGTGAACAAAATAAATACTATATTATATGGTAATTGAAACAGCAAGATAAAAATACTGAAAGATATTGAAAGTGTGAAGAGAGATGGGGAGGCAGGTTTCTCCTTAAGAAGGATTCATTGCAAGCTAAACTTGAAAGAATTACAGAGATGCAGAGAGAGAGAACATGAGTGCTGCAGACAGAGACGGCAGATCAGAAGCATGCTTGTGCTAAAAGAGACGTTCAGAGGTCTGGGTGCCTGATTATGGACAGCCTCGGGGGCAAAGGCTTGGGGAAGGGGAAACATTGCATAGGCCTCTAACTTTGATCTTTACTCACTCACGTGGATATAGGGAATCACTGGTTTGTTCTGAACAGAAACATGATGGGAACTTTGTAGTAACGAGACTTCATGGGGTACAAGATACAATCGGGGAGTGGTGTTGTGCAGGTCTTTCCTCCAAACTGAAGCAATCTTAGTGGAAAGGCATCTCAAGATTCAAGAGCTAACAAAACGTTTGTGGCTCAGGAGCTCAGTCAGTTACAAAATCCACACAGCTTCTCCCCAGGGAAGAACGAGAACAACTACTGCAGAGAGGAGACACCACTGAACTATGGGTAAGTCATACAGGGTAGTCTAGGAATGCAGCTCTTGAGGGGATAATGCATGCTAAGAGTAGGCTGTTTGCTGATATCACTGCCCATCAGTCATGCATACTCATTAATGTTACCCCTCGTCCATGTACCTGTAAGTTGTGCCCTTATCTCACTGGAGCACCGAGACAGGCTGAGCCTATCAACATTCAAGCACAGAGTGAGAGGGAGCTCAGGAGTCCCTGAGGAGTCCTGAGGAGCTGTGCATAGTTGATAGCTTCTAGGAGAGGGACAGTCAGTTTTCTTTAAGTTTGTGGCTCATGGTGGGTCAACTACATTCAGGAGGACAGTCCTACACCGAGAAATATATATGGATAGCACAAATTCGAGTTGGTGGGTAATTTATTAAAAAAAAAAAGTGTGAGCTAGGAGTGGACCTGAGGTATTAAGGGGAGAACTGTGGGTGGATATGATCAAAATACATTCATAAAGTTATCAAAAAATTAATAAAATATTTTAAAAATTAAGCCAGGCAGCAAGTTGGTACTTACTGAATAATTCTATTCATACAAAGAGCAAGAGCAAGCAAATGAGTGCTGTGGACTAGCACTTAACATGTGTGTGTGTGTGTGTGTGTGTGTGTGTGTGTGTATGTGTGTGTGTGTGTGTGTCAAGCTGAGGAACCCTATCTCAAACCAAAACAGAACAACAACAAGAACAACAACACAAAAGAAACCAAGAACATCAAGCATGTTAAAAGGGTCATTGTCTATATCTCCTGACATAATTCAACTTAAACTTGTATGCAGAGTGACATCAATATCAACATAAACTGAGGTTTGTAATTCTCACACAGTTTCCAGGGGACACAAATTGCTTCTTGATATAGACATACGGAGATTTATGTCATATGCCTTTTCTGGAAACATTGTCCTATCTCATGATGACTAGGATGACGGTTGACTTTATTTGTCTGGTGAGAGCATAGGCATGCTTTTTGTTTGGCCAACTCCTAGACTGATTGATTTTGTTTTATTTTTGTGGAAAGCCTTGTTTCCCAAGATATTTTGTATTTGCAATTTTGAGGACACATTCCTGGGAATAAATACCCACTGTTTTTAAATGTTCCTGTAGGCTTAAAAAAAAAAATCTGTCAGGTGCCTTCCATAAATATCTAACTGCATCAAATGAGGTCACTTTGAGCTCAGGTGTCTTCCTCATATGGCTCTGTTACTTGAAATGAAGCATCGGAGAAGGTACCCAGGGATTGCAGAGGCTCTGCCCTGATTCTAGTGTGAAATGACTTTATTTCAGAGGTCAAAGCACCTGATTATGGCCAACCTTGAGGGCAAAAGGCTTGGAGAGAGGGAAGGGAAACTTTCCATAGGCTTCTAACTTAGAATTTTACTCACATAGACATGGGGAACCACTGGTGTGTTCTGAACAGAAGTGAGATGGGAGCTTGGTACTAATGAGACTTCATGGGGTACAAGATACAATCAGGGTGTTGTGTAGCTCTTTCCTCCAAATTGAAGCATTCCATCTTGGAGGAAAGAAGGAGTCTCGAGATTCAAGAGCTCACATTAAGCTATAAGTTATAAAATCAGAAGGCTAAGTTTGCAAGGAGAAGAGAACCCTCTCTAGTATGTGAGTATGGTTGACAATCACTGACAAAGACAGAGGAATACATAAAAGTAAAGTAATCTTAAGTACATAAATCCAGATGCCTGAGGGAATAAGTAGAAGTGCATGAAATATATCTAGGAGGATAGGGATGCACTTCATTTGACAAAGGAATTGCTTAGCATGTGTACTGGCTAGCTTTGTGTCAACTTGACACAGCTGGAGTTATCACAGAGAAAGGAGCTTTAGTTGGGGAAATGCCCCCATGAGATCCAGCTGTGGGGCATTTCCTCAATTAGTGATCAAGGGGGAGAGGCCCCTTGTGGGTGGGACCATCTCTGGGTTGGTAGTCTTGGATTCTATAAGAGAGCAGGCTGAGCAAGCCAGGGGAAGCAAGCCAGTAAAGAACATCCCTCCATGGCTTCTGCATCAGCTCCTACTTTCTGACCTGCTTGAGTTCCAGTCCTGCATCCTTTGGTGATCAAAAGCAGTATGGAAATGTAAGCCAAATAAACCCTTTCCTCCCCAACTTGCTTCTTGGTCATGATGTTTGTGCAGAAATAGAAACCATGACTAAGACAGCATGCATGGAGCACTGGGTTTAATTCCCAATCCACAACTCTCTGGAGGTAGAGACATTGGAGGCAGGAGAGTCAAGAGGTCAAGGTTATTCTTGGCCATATACACATTGAGGTCCAGGTCTTAGATACATAATGCCTTGCCTCATATATTAAAACAAACGTCTGTAAATATGTCTGTCTATTATCTATCAATCTATCTATCTATCTAATCTGTTTATCTATCATTTATCTGTCTATCTGTCTGTCTACCTACATATTATCTAAATGACATGAAAGTAGGTGAAGTTGTCTAGAGGTACAGGAGGGAGGGATTAGAAAAGGTGCAGCATCAGGGTATGAGTGGGAAGATCCCCGGTGTACAATACAGACATGCACAGAAACTTAGGAACTAGAGAATGAAAATGGATCGAATAATAGGGCCAATATTTATGGTCTTGCTACTGGATGGAATTTTATAAGCATAACAAAGGATGGTGGAGGGGACGGTACACCATACACTCAGTTTTAGTCGCACTTCCTGTCTGTTGCAAGTATTAGCATACAGAAGCACATAGAGTAATCTAAGAAACCCACAGGTTGCATTTCTTTGTCACATTGCATCCCTAAAGCTCAGAAGTCTCAGAGTTTAAGCCCTGTCTGCCCTACCCATGGCCACTGCTTAGCTTATTCTTCCTGGCAGTTTATGTCCCACTCCTGCCAAACTGCTTAGCTACTAATGTTTAAAAGTGAGGAATCTTAAACCCCTGTTAGTCAGAAGAAAGCTGAGGGCAAATACAAACACAGGGACTCCAAAATTGGCAGTAAGTATCTAACACTCATTTCAGCCACTTGATTAAAACTCCTGGCATTATCCTTTACTCTTGGCTCACTTGTGGACCCTAACTCCTTTGGGATGACAAGCTGATTAAGCACAAATGTTCTACGACTTTTGAAAGAGAATGTTTATGTTCACATAACAAAGTTTAATCCAAGGGACAGAGCTCTTCCATATCTCTCTGCACTATTCTATTTTTCCTTATATTTACAGATTTTTTTCTTTTTTTTTTTTTTTTTTTGGATGGGTCTCTATGGACACCTAGACCTATAAATAAGATTGACTTTTGCACTGAGATCACAGGCAGAGCTTGGTTAAGGGAAGGGGAACATGTCAATCTCTACACTGCTAGTAAAAGCCCTGAAGTGTAGAAGGCCGAGGTTGCTAGGTGTGACCTGTCAAGGTCAACTACAAAACTTGTTTCTTTCTTCTTCCCTTAAGAAAGGGCACAGTATTTATAGGAGGTGTGAGTTTTACAGAGGCTTAGAGGAGATTCACAGTGATGATCTGAGGATTTGGAGGATTTGGGGAAAGCTTTTCCTGAGCAGCCTTGAGTACTTCCTTCACACCTGGCATGCATCAAGTGAGCAGCCCTCTGTCTGTGTTAGCCTTATGAGTGCTCAACCAGGCTTTGAGAGGCAGCGGGGGCTTCCTCTCCCCAATCCCTTTAAAATGCCCCACATTGTCTCTATCCAGAAACTTTTAACTTCATGCATGTGGTCATTTCCACTGTATTGTGGGATTACTTAAGAAAATGTCAGTCTCTAGAAATCTGTGCTATCTGCTGTGTAGCTGCCAACAACCAGCCTAGGATTGGAGAGGGGTTCTGAGGAAGGGATATTTGAGAAGAGTGAAACAAAGGACTCAAAGTCAAACTGTGGGTGACAAGCTGATGGCCTATCTTCTGCTCAAGACAGCTTTGTCTTGTTATTCTCAAAACCTCTTCAGATAGTTCATCTCTTGCAGAACCCAGCCTTTTATTTACATATTAATTTAGTCTTTACCCCATGTTCTCTTTTGAATTTCCCATGAATCAGCATCCCATGACCCTAGCCCCTTGATTCTTAGGAAGAGACAGCAAGTACATTTTTTTTTTTTAACATTGAAAAATAATTCAGATATCTGCCTGCCTTTGTAAAGCATAGACACTAAGATATTTGGGTAGGACTCTGCCCTGAAATTACCATTGCTACCACACTTGGGCCTGGACCTAAACTCATCCCAGGCTCACTGTAAACTCAGGAATCTGCCTGCCTTTGTATCTCTCTGACAAGCTGGCTCATAGTGCAATGGCCTCTGTTTTTCTAGGTCCAAGAAGCCCCAGATATAATTCATATTGCATCTCTACATTTTGCATAGCTAAAAATTATATTTTTTGAACTTACGGTTTCAACATTTTTCCCGCAGTATTGAGGGCTATCCAGAAGGTCAAGGCATTTTACTATTTTTCTGAGACCTTAGACACACCCTCACCTACCAGACTCATGCTGTTTCTGATTATCATGGAGTCATTCACCTTGTGAGAGAGGGGAGTCCTCAAGTGAACATGAAAATATGTACATTATTATACAAATAAGCATTATGCCCACAAAAACCATTAACACTAAAGGAGGCCACCTCTCTGCTGGCTCTGTTCCAGGGGCAGGAACCATGTCACCCTATCACTCTTGTGGCCAGGATGAATTCAGCATGTAACCTTGAGTGGAAATCAATGTAATTTCCTGCAGAGTATTTTTTAAGTGTGGGCAGAAAAATGGTTTAGCTTGGGTAAGGGTTCTTGATCACAGAGCCTGGTGAACTTAGATGTATACCTAGAATCCATGTGATACAAATAGAGAAACAATTTCTACAAATCATCTTCTGACTTCCACATGTGCCCTGATGTCTGTATGAACACACACAAAAGCACATATGCACACACACACACACACACACACACACACTAAATAAGTTTCAGAGTAAAGGAATGCTTGTTAATTGACTAGACTAATACACACTAAAGAATGCCAACTCCAAAGCAGAACCCATGAGTGTTATAGCCTTCCTGTCAATATTTACCTCTAAAATGTACATATAAAGGATATAGATGGCTACATATCAAGACAGATTCTATGAGTTCAATTTAAATCAGCTCTAAATTTGATACAGTTAATTTACACTAACACAGACACTATTATATTCTGCAACTTCAATGTTTCTATATGAAAGACAGAAAATCTACCAAAGTACATTTGGGATTTTTGGAAAGAAGTACAATAAAATCAATAAATAGTATCTATTGAGGGCATATGACTAGATGATAAAAGAAGAATGACAAACTGCTTCTTTGAGTACATCAGCATTTTAGTGAGACTTCCTAATTTTCTTTTCATCTTTATTCCATCACTGAAATGCAGATAAAAGTCTACAGAGAATCAAATGGGTTAATCTAAGAGTGAAAAACAAAAGGAAAATGAAAGAGAAGCACATAATGCTAAGAGGTCATTAAATGATGATTTTCAAATAGTTTAAAGACAATGATGATGGGCAGAGCCACAAGCTACCTGATGCTGATCAGTTCTGAGCACAGAGCTAAGAAATCTCACTTTCATATGTCTGTTTCCTATGGAATAAAATTAAGTAGGTAGAGAGCTGAGTCAACAACATCTTCCCAATTGTAAAATTTGAAGGACACATATTTGAATTAATGATAATAAAAAGCTTGCGTGAATATAGACAGTAGCACTCAACTCACAAAAGATTTTTCCACTTCACAACTGTCTGAAAGAGCTATGCACATTCACTGGGAAGAGCCTGTCAAATTTTGATCATTTCCCAGACAAGCCATACCCTGGTGATGGTTCTAGAAGCTGAGAGATAACATTCCCTATCTTAGCTACTGTTCTACTGCTGTGAAGAGACACTGTGACCAAGACAAGATAAAATAAAGGTTTCAAATGAAGGTTTGCACAACGTTTCAGAGGGTTAGTCTATGATCACCATGGTAGGCATGGTGCTGCAGAAGTAGATGAGAGCTTACATGTTGACACAACAACCATGAGACAAAGAAAGAGTATGACCTGATTGCGAATGGTGTGGACTTATGAAACCCCAAAGCTCACCCTTAGTGACACACATCCTCCCAAAAATATCACATCTGCTAATTGTTTGAGTTTCACCAGCTGGAAACCAATTATTCAAATATGTGAGTCTTTGGGTCTATTCCTGTTCAAACTCCCAGTCAGGTGCACTGCCTCAGGGGCAAATGACAGATACTGATCAAGGTCCTATTTTGCTCAGTTGTCATCTGGAATAGGTGTGTTGAATGCATTATTGGCTTGTGATATTCTCAACTTGTGATGAGTCTATCAGGTGATCCCACTGTGTGCTGAGGTGTACCTACAATGGCACCAGCCGAACCAATAAAATGACTTAATTCAAACTGGCTTTGAATACTCTCTGGGACTTAAGTTTGAACAGGAGCGGAAATACCCAGTTTAGAAGAACTCCAAAGGCTCTGATCATTAGGAAAGGGCTGGTGGCGAGGGAAGTCATTCTATTTTATTTGTCACCAATGAGTTTCAATAACTTGAAAGTACTACATATTAACATAATCTAAAACTATCATTGTTAAAGTGCCATTTGAGTACCTATTCTAGTATACACTTGACATACTTTTCATATATATATGAAAATACATAATAAAAATAATATATATATATATATATATATATATATATATATATATATATATCTCCTTAGATTTCATCATTGACAAAATGGAACATCATGTCAAGCAACTTCTGAGGTTTCTTCTTGCTCTGTCACTCTCTTATTCTTTGAAATGGATTAGCAGGCAAAGATATGGGAACCAGAATTACGACAGGCCTTGAGTAAATAATTCTCTCTTCAACCTAACAGTAAATCTTAGAAACAATAATGGCCTGAAAAGAACCAAGGACTCAGCTAGTGACAGGACAGCCAAGCCTAGGAGAAGCGTCATCTCCTTAGCTCATGGTTTGAGGCCTTTGATGAGAACTGAAGGACTTGTGGTCCCCTTTCCTCTGCAGAGCATTGTTTTAATAGCCGCAAGAAGTTTCCAAGAAGGTGAAAACAGGAAAGGTCTCCCAGGCCCAAAATAATCACACTGGTTCCAGGTTCTGCAGGTCAACATTTATTTGGAGGACCTGGCTTACATTGTTATGTTACATTTCATTTTCAAGCAATCCACAGTAAAACTAATTATAGCCAAAGCCTTTAAGCAGAGGCTCATTAGCACATTAGACAGTCCACCTTTGTTTTACATTGTTTTTTTTTTTTTTCATGGAAAAAAGGTAAATTAGAATTTCTCAGGGACAGTAAACCATAATCCACTAATGATCTGTTTGATTCTTTATCATCTGTAGATAAACTCTCACTAAGAGGTTAAATGTATTTGCAGATGAGTGTCCATGTATTCAGAAGAAAAATGTCCTTTAAAATGCACTTCAGTGGTAATCACAATAAATTATACTTTCATGGTCCATTTCAGTGTGTATACAAAGAACTTTTATGTCCAATTCACACTAATTAAGGGGGGATATGTAAGAGCCTAATTAGAAATTACGGCTATCTGCTCATTAGAGGATCTTGAGCCAATCTTGAGCTATTAGCTCATCTTATATTTATAGTACTTAAAAATGCAATTACTTGAAAATCATTACATTTGGGGGCAGTGAGTCAATATGGTTTAGGTCTTCTTTTATTGCTTCTGCTTAAAATACTTCTTATGGCAATTTTGGGTCATCAAGAGTGTGCGGAAGAAAGGTGGCTATTGTCCTCAAATTTACCCATAAACCATTTATATACCATGCCACCCAGATGATAAAGCTGTGTTAATGCAAGTAAGAAAGACAGGACAATATGCAGTTAATATTCATGTTTGCCTCTTACATCCTTCCTGTAGAATTTTGAGAATACACTAACCTCACTCACATTCTGTTTGACCTTGTAAAGGACCCACTTTTGAGTGCTAATTTTAGTTAAGATAAGTTTGTGGCTCCTATTACTTACTCTGTGATGAAATGAAAATACTGTGCTTGCAAGTAGCTCAGAGTCCCAATCCTTCAGTAACATACATTTTTTAAATCAAGAATCTCCCTACCTCCATCCACCCTGAATCACAGCAATAAGCCCAGGAATATACACTGAGTAGTTACCTAAATGGAGATGCAATTAGCATTATGTGTAGGCAAACAAAAGTTCTGGAAATTTAGCATTACCACAGAAATTAATTCATTCATCCAATATAAAATATTAGAAAGTATAAATAAGCCCTTTTTATAATGGTTTGATTGTTTCTTCAGGACATGTGTTGAAAAGTCAATTACCAATACAATAAGCATAAATATTATGAGACTTTAAGGTGACATTTATAGGACATCTGCATTCACTGCCCAGGACTAACTACTCTTGTATTCCTCAGTCCTACAGCTAAGGCTCAAATAGGTTCAGATTGAGCTCCAGCAGGCACAAGCCATAAACTTGGTAACATCTACAAAGGGTTTATTTTACACATGTGCAGAATACGAGACTATAGATTCATGGCAGTGACTCTTAGACTTCAAGGGCCATATAAAAAGGGCTGTGAAAATCTTACTCCAAGGGCACAATCAGAATTGAGATCCCCCACTAGAGAAATGCTCACTGGAGTTGAAGAGTAGAACAGCACTCAAGTCTACAGATCTATAGAATTACAACACACTAATGGAGCCTAGGAGCACTGTGGCACAAGACTCCAAACACATGAGATGGTCAATGAACTGTACACCCTGCAAAGTTATCAGGGTGAGGCCACAGGATGCCTTGTGGGTCTAATCCTCTTGCCCACGTGCCCAGGGAGCTAGTTATGACATCAAACAATATTAAGCAGCAACTTTAATTTCATGTTGTTTCCTCTGTTGGTTTTTGAAATTAAGTAGGGCTGACTATTGTCTTATTTTTCCCTTAAGGCATCAGAATCCCTATCTGCCATTGTGTTCTGTAAGCAGGTAACTCGTTTAATGTCAGAGGCTCACAGCTGGACAGCAACATTCCCCAGAATAAACTGTGCACCAAGTGTCCTGTCTGTTCCTGATTTAGATGAGATCATGAGCTTTGAGCTTTTGAATTGATTCAAGAAGGACCTAAAGGTATCGGAGACTCTCACAATGGGATGAATGCATTTTGTCTGTGAGAGGACATGAGTCTGGAGTATAGAGGGAAGAATTATATTAGTTTAATTTTCCCCTGAAGCATGTACTAGATAATTAATCCTGAATTCTATAACAATAAGAAGTAAAACACTTTAAAGAGCTTAGGTCATAGGTGTCTCACCCTCATGCATATAGTTTTCGTGAGCAAACTCAGTCCAAGTTTTTGTTTCTTTGTTTATGTCTCTCTGTCTCCTCCCCCCATTAACTACCTCTCCTTGACCTTTTTTCTTCCCTCCCCCTTCCCTTCCCCTTTCTCTCCATTCCCCACCTCTCCCCTCCTCTGCCTCCCACTGTTGCATGCTATACCATGAAGTTCCACACCAAACGTAAGCCCCTCAAAACTTCTCAGCCTCCAAAACTGTAAGAAATAATTTTGTGTACCTTATGAATTATCCAGTCTCAGGTATGTCATTATTGCCAAACACACACACACACAAAGAAAAAAAAAAAAAACACCTTCTGATCAGAACTCAGTAAATCAGACTGATACGGCGACTGATACTAAACATATCAGAGGGTATGACAGACATTTGAGAAATGAAAAAAATGAGGCCAGCACTCATAAAGAATTCCTCTAAGGCAGAAAAGACAGCTACATAGACAGCTACATTATCACAATGTAAT
>NC_034593.1:67268777-67312192 GCF_900095145.1 Mus pahari
ATATATATATATATATATATATATATATATATATATATATTTATATATATGAGATTTATGTGATTTATGTATGGGGCAGAGAGTAACACTTCTATCTACTATCCAGAGTTTCATAACTCAAAAAAAACAGCAGAGATGAAATCTAACAAAATATATTAACATTGTCTAGCCTTGTGTTTTATTAGGAAAATACACAAAATATTTTTAGCTCTTTTAACTTTGGAACTAAAAATTAGAGGATGCTACAAATTGAAGTTTTCCTCCTTAATTTAAATATGTTTACAAAATATTAATCAAGTAAAAATGCTTATGACTAATCCTGCACTAAAGAAATTCAAGAAGCTTTTCCCAAATATTAATAATGCACAAATAATTTCCTAAAAGGTTTATGTTCTTTGCCATGTTGAGCACAAGAGAGAACCAACACAAGGTTATGATTAAAATTGCTCACTTAACACACCCAGTAAGAAAAAAATGTGGCTTTTTTAATGGTTCCACTTTCCTTGTGACTATTTTTGGAGTTCTGAAAAGACATATTATTGTTAAATATATCAACTTAGTGCAGGATAAAAGTGTTTACAACTGATCTGTTCTTTGTTCTTTTCTCCCACACTGAACGTTGTACTGCAATGCTGAATCAGTACAGACATTCAAACCACTGAGAGATGCTTTACTTCTGTCTTCATCTAACTTTCACCATCATTTTGCTAAAATTTAAACTGGAAATTAGATCCATAAGTCAAATCAGCAATGTAGGATAAGAAGGTCTATTTACTCACTATTTGTCCTGTAAATAAAAAGTAGAACAAATCCTAAAATCTACCAGAAGTTCTAGTTTTTTGAAGATAAACCATCAAGCCTTTACTTCTTAAAATTCTCTATGTCTTCTAAATGCATATGTAATCATGAACTAGTGCTTCGATTTCATACTGTACCATTTATGATTCTAACATTGCTATCACTGATTGCATTTTTTATTATTTGTTTCTTCATCAAATTTTTAGAAGAAGGAGAAAGACCAATGTTTGCTAACAAGGACAGTTAAGTGTTACACCCAGGGGAAAGTACATCACATCTGACCTACATTAACACAACATGAGAACCAATGTTTCTGATAACAGCCTTTCTTATTTCCAATGACGTAAAGTAATTAATACAGCTGCTAAGAATCTTCACTAAGCCTTGAAAAAAAAGATATCATACAACTTTCAACATTAAGTCAAATGCAACAGAATTATTTAAACACTGAGACCAGAAACCATCCAGAAACAGGTTTATTTTTTTAACATAGATACTTTAAAATTGACCAGAATATTCCATTTCCTTAGTAATCTACTGAATTGAGTTTTGTTACTTTGATGTTCAAAATCTCTAAGTAAAATAAATTAATGACAGGAACAGCGGGCATTCAAAGATTGCTCCAAAATATGCAGCAGGAGACAGCATGTATTATGATATGTTAAGCTGACTTTCCTTAGGGAGATCTTAAGAGGGTTTTTAGAGATTTATGGCATCTCTATTTTACTTCACAAGCCATTCTCACTTAAAATCATTCCCTCTAATGGTCGGTGTTCAAGCACTCAAGGGCAACTAGAAAGCTCTGGAAAGTAAAGATGAGCTTACTAACTCACCAGGCATTCCTAAGGTAGAAGCTTATTACTTTGTTTTTCCTCAGTTGTAGTTTATCAACTATAAGTGGTGGGTCAAGATGACTGACATTTCTGTCTATCACGTGATATGTACAGTGCTGGTGCTTTAACAGTATTTAGAACTCTAGAAAAATAGACAGTGGTATAGGCTATGTGGGTCGGAAGCTTTAGATATGCTGAATATTATTTTATGCATATGTTATTATATACATACATTATAATTATATGTTATTGAGATATATATTATAATTATATGTGTATTGTATATATACATATACACATATATGTACTGGGAAAGCATGTATTCCTTTGCCTTCTTGAGCTTTGCATTCACACCATGGCTTCAGTAAAATCTTTGCAGTAATATGTCTTGCCAAACACAAACTCATAGATGTACTAAAAAAAAAATACACAGAGACACTCAAAATGAATCACTATTATTACTATTCTCTTCCAATGATTCAGTTAACCAACTTGTCAGCTTTTGCACTCATGGAAACTACCTTAAGGTGACGGAAGCTTCTAAGATATACAAGGGTCCCTCCCTGAGATGATGGAGCTAGCAGTCAGCAGGAGGGGAGGCAGCTGCTAGGGAAAGCCTAGCTCTCTAACAGACCCTCTCTATCTAGCTGCCTGCCTGCAAATGGCAGACAGAACCTCAAGGCTGAAACTTTGTGAATCATCACTAGCCTTGGGGCAGGGTTTTCACTGATGTAGTTGTTTTTTAGTTGCTCCTGTTCCTGTAGCAGCTCCTCATACATACTGCTGTAAGCAGCTCCTCATGCCTAAGTAAAGCTCTTCATTCCTGTAAGTAGGTCTGCAGACAGACTCCTGTAAGTTACTGTAATAAACTCACTGGCTCACAAGTTGGACTTAGAATTGTTTGTAACTGTGGTCTGCTGAGGTTTCCTATCTGGGGTGAGAAGGACCTGCGTGCGACCTGTCTCCCCAGGAAACGTCTCACGCTACAGTTGGTTTTGTTAGCGTTTTGAGGTTTTTGAGGATGGATCTTCTTATGTAGCCTAAATTGGCCTCAAATTCACAATCTCCTGCCACATGAAGACTCCTGTGCCAAGAATGTAGCTGGACTCCTCCTTGGCAGTGCCTACTTTTGTAATTTTAGTCATAGATTTTATGAGTTTTTTTTTTTTTTGACTCATAATGTCAGGCATAAGGTTCTAATTCATTATGCAACTCACAGTAGACATTCAGTGAATTTCAACTGAATGAAAGTAAGATAAGAGCAGAGTCTAAACACTGTTGTCCCCAGGGGGCATGAGAGCAACTAAAGAATAAGGACTGCCACATTCTCAAGAGAGGTGTGACATATTCTGATAGGTGGCAAAAACTGGACCAAAAGGAAACTAAGATAACATCACAGCAGGCAGGGGGCTGCCCTGAGATGAGACTGTTTGGGCAGGCACCATCTAGTGAGCCAGGCCGGTGACCCAGTTCAGCTTGATGGCCAAAAGAAAATGCTGACTTCATTTGATTTTGATCCCAAATGAGTCAAGAAGGTCGGAACCCTGAGAAAACATGGGGAGGAGTGGGAAAAGGTCATCATTGGATGGCGTGGAAGTTTAATTAAAAAAATTCCTTCCTCTGAATGTTTTGTTGACTTTGTGGACCTGCTGTGACCAGTAGATCCTCCTACAGAACACTTATGGCTTTATTCTCAGAGCCTGGGATGCCTGTACAATGCTGCACTTATAATCAACAGGCGGAGGCTAAAGTGGAACATAGCTGTTAAGCAAGCTTCTACTCTCTGAAGTTGGAAGAAGAGAGAAAGAATAAGGCCAATGCCATGGTCAGCCATGACGTTGGAATTTTATACAGGATAAGACCCCCTGTTACTACTGTAGTGAATTTCAACTAGTATGGTCCCTGTGCTGTTACTTTTCTCCTTGCTGTAACAAAATACCAGACAAGTTCAACTTAAGGATGGAAGGGTTTAATGTGGCAGTGTTTGAGGGAACAGATGGTCATGGCACAGGAGTGTGAGACAACAGCAGCTGGTCACATTGTGTGCGTAGTCAGGAAGAAAGAACAGAGGGATGAATGCTGGTACTTACTAACTCCACTTGTTTTCTCCTTTTCATGCAGCCCAAGGCGCCAGCCCATAGGATGGCACTGTTGGCACACTTCAACTAACCCAGCCTAGATACCCTTTCACAGACAGGACCAAATGAGTCAATATTGGCCATCACCCTGGCCCTTTACAATCTTTGGAAAGAAAACTATTTGAAAGACCAGAGTTCTGGTTCAGCCTTACATTGTAGGATACAAAGCAGAGCTTCCCTGTTCCACAGGGAAGCGAATTTTATGGATGCTGCTTCTTAAGGCATTAGACATCAAGTTAAAAAATAAGATTCCGTCCACCCTGGAAGGGAACTAAAGGAGAAGGAAATGAATTGCCAAGAAGCCTGCTGTCCATAACTAACTCGTCTACTATTTATACCAACACTAGGATGAACATATTTTTTCATGAAAGTCAGAAACATTCAACAGTTGTTTAGAATAAACGACTGAACATGGGGGAGCTCTAAGGTTGTCTTACTCCAAAGCTGATATTAATTAGAGGCAAATGGTAAAACAAACTTTAATAAATTTATATCCTGTCTGTAGGGGCCTTTGCATATAGCATCACCAGCAGTGTTGACCCAGGGAAGGCAAAAAGGAAATTTGATTCAACAGAACTCATTAGCTGGTATGAGTATGGTTAGTTTATTTTAGATATACTTAAGTGCATCACAATTTGGAAAAATATTTCCTGGAGATAATTAACTCAGTTCTTTGTGCACAATGAAGCTTAAGACAAAACCATATCAAAACTCTTTGTAAAGTACATGTAACATCTTCCATAAAGATAGGTCCTAAAGATTGACTGAGAAAACAAGCTCATGATAGGGGTCTATGGGAGGCTATGCTGTGGTCTCAGCAAGACAGACAGTGTAAATGTCAGACTCTACTCCAAACCTTCTGGACAGAAAACAGGTTATATATCATCTCAGACAAAGTGGTGGGAAGAATGTAAGAGCTAGAGAGGATAGAAGACACCAACACCTAAACACAGCAGGACCAAAGCCCATGTAAATTCACAGAGATGATGGTAGCATGCATAGGACCATAGAGGGTCTGTACCTAGGGCTGAGAGAAGAAACGGACATGTGTTACTACTTCTGACCCAGAAGTTACCTCAATTCACAAATGAGAACTTTCCTATAAGGGAGTTTCACTGTGGAACAAACCATGCTTAAGAGTAGGCTCCATGCCGAGCAGTAGACGAAGAACAAACTCAGTGGCATCTTTGGAAGTCTTTTTCTCATGTTTGCAATGGTTTGTATATACTTGGCCAGGGAGTGGCACTATTAGGAGGTGTAACTACTTGTTGGAGTAGGTGTGTCACTGTGGGTGTGGGCTTTAATACCCCCATGCTAGCTGCCTGGAAGCTAGTCTTCTAGCTGCCTTCTGAACAAGAGGTGGAGCTCTCAGCTCCTCCAGCCCCAGGTATGTCTGGACACTCCATGCTCCTGCCTTTATGTTAATGGACTAAACCACTGAGCCTGTAAGCCAGCCCCATTTAAATGTTGCTCTTTGTAAGAGTTGCCTTGGGCATAGTGTCTGTTCACAGCAGTAAAACCCTAACTAAAGCAATGCTGTGGAAAAAAAAGCAGGCTTTTTTTTTTTCCTGACATGTCATTTGTGTGCATATTATAGCTTCCAGGTGTTTTTTGCCCCCTTTTGGTTCTGTTTGTTTGTTTTGTCCTATTCCAACTGGTTTGTATTTATTTTATCTTATGATATTTTGTTTTATTATTATCCTGTTTATTTTATTATTACTTATTTGTTTCCTAATGAAAGAAAAAAGGTGGATTGTGAGAGAAGGGGAGGTAGGAAGGAAATGTGAGAAGTTATTGGCAGATAAAATTTAGAATGCATTTATACAGATCTACTCAATAAAATAAAAAAGAATACTTTAGAACTAAAAAAAAAAACTGGTCTAAAATATAAACCTATATACATATGTTTATCAAAAGCACTAATTGCCTACTATATTTTTGACATTGTTCTAAATTTGATCCCTGGAATACTGGGGATGAAATATCAGTTGTCCACACTAAGTCCTTACAATCTCATGAAATTAAGATAGGCAAGGAATAAGATGACCTTATGAAAATTTCCGAGTTGGGATCACTCAGAAAAGTAAACTTTTCGATGTATGGGGGAAGTAGGGTGCATAAAATAGCAAATGGCCTTTTTTGTCACCTGAAAGAACTATGTTTTGGAGTACTTGTTATGCAGCAATGGATCATTCAAGAGTTCTCTTCAAGAAAAGGCCTGAGTGGTTGAAATCTGAGCAGAGGGCTCAATAACTTGTGATTAAGAGGAAAGGAAGAACACTCTAGACAGACCACATAGTGGGTCTTAAGATCTTGAGATGGACATGAACTCAGGAAGTTCCTGAAATAGCTGACAGATATCCATTGAAGGAATTGTGCTGGTAAATTAAAACAATACAGGGAAAGTAGAACAAACTAAAATTTCAAAGAGAAATGAAAAGTTGCAAACCTACTTTATATTTATAACTAATTGTTATAAAGTCCTGGGATACTATGTGGTAAGTAATAACAAACAACAAAAAAACATGTGGACACCTACCATCTTAGTTGAGTTAAGTCTCACATAAATTCAGAGGAAGAACTTAAAAATTGGCTGGGGAATTGGCTCAGACAGTAAAGTACTAACCTTCTTAGCTTGAAGACCTGAATTAAGTCCTGAAAACCTAGGTAAAACAGTAGGTATTATTGCTTAGGAGTTCATAAGTATAGCCTTCCTGACATTTCTAGGCTATAGACAACATGCTAACAAGGATGAGGGGAACCTCATGGGTCCCCAGTTCTAGACAAAGAACTACAGGCAACGAACACGCTCACAGCAGGAGAAATAATCCTTCCCCAGGATTGGTTATCCAATACCAAGTGGCCAGCCCTGAAATCATATACATACAAGTAATCTTATACAAAATGAGCCGACTGTATTTATACACTTAGGAAAAATATAGCTAATTAAAGCAAAAAGTCCATGAATTTGAGAGAGAGCAAGATGGGTACAATGGATGGATTGGAAGGAGGAAGAAAAGGGGAAATGATGTAATTATACTTCAATATACATATTATTAGAAGGGGGAAGCCAGGGGTGGTGGTGCTTGCCTTTTATTTCAGTGCTGGGGACGCAGAACAAGGACAACCCTGAGGTTCAGTTAGCAGCTAGTCTGGCCTACTTAGCATGTTCCAGGCTAGAGACAGACACTCTCATAACACAAAGTCAATGGTGCCTGAGGAAGGGTCCCTGAGATCATTCTTTGTCCTCTGCATGCCAGCTTCTCCCTGACCAATACCTAAAACCTTATCAATGAAAATATTCATTTGATAAGATGCAACATATCTATTTTTATTAGCATATATTAATTATATAGGATAGTGGGGTTTTAACCAGACAATTCCATGCATGCATATGATATATCAGCATTTTTTTTAAAAAGTGCAAATATAGTTCTATGAAAGTCTTATTCAGTACCCTTTATCCAGGCAATAGGTTCTGGTTTTGCAGGGGCTCAGTCAACAAGACAAACTGAGGCAATAATTGGTATTAAATGTCACTCAGTGAGATATACAAACAAGCAAAAAAGGTTGTAGACGTGGAAATGGAAAATTATCACTTGAGATTAAAATGGTTCAAGCCATAGAAAGAAAAGCCTCTGTATATAAAAGGATTAACGAGAACTGGCTCTTTGGTGTCAGTTCTAGGTGGTGCCAACCAGACTGTTGAATAAACATTTAAGGAAAAAGTTACAAAGGGAGAAAACAAAACAAAAGTTAATAAAATCAAGATGAAGGATACTAAAGGTAAGGCTAGATTTCCCTGTTGTGTCAGCTAAGGACCAAACTAAAGACATTCAGTACCTTGAACCCTGCTGGGAATCACTGCTGGGTTGGTAGACTTAAGAGTTCCATTCAGTAGGGCTTAACAAGAAGAGGCATGTTCCCACTCTGAAACCTTTCTTAGGAGACACAATGGATACATTAGAAAGACATACAAAAATCATGGGAAGATGACGAATGGGAAACCCTCATCACAGATCAAGTCTGTGTCTACCTCTGGACCAACGCTGAGCTTCTGACATTCTTAGGCTGAGACATAAAGAACTGAAGTTTAAGACAAAGAAATTGCTATTAGAGTTATCTAACTAATATGATAATTGAAAAACTGCCATAAACACACACGAATGATATTCACACATTGGCATACACACACATTTTACCTATGTACAAAGAATTCTCTCAGAACATGGGAAGAATAAATATACAACCTGAAAAGCAGAAATGCTCAAAACAGACGAGTTCTTTACAAGACAGACAAAGGCAAGACTTCTCTCTCCCTGGCTTTCCCCACAAGCCTTTCCCAAGGCTTTGCTTATAAGCAGAGATAGCTGTCATGGTAGGTGCTGAAGCTGTGACTAACCGGCTATGGCTTCATTACTTCATTTAATTTTGCTTACAACGGAATTTAAGTGGGTATATGTTTTTAAAGAAAAGCAGCACATTTACACAACAGAAGTTTGCATACATTTCAGATGTCCAAACCTGTCTGTGGAGACATGCTCTAACCTTCCTTCTTATATCTTGGCTATATCAGTATATAAAATAAACCCAAAGCCTGAGCAAATCTTATGCTGACAAAATCAGGCTACTTATCTGGAAAAGACATTCCATGTATGCTATGTCACTAAAAGAATTGTAATCAAAGCCCAACGGGAAAACATGTAGCTAGCTACTTTTTCCCATCAATAAGGATTGAGTCCAGGGTCTCAGATATGATTGATGAGCAGTCTACCACTGAGTGGTAAGCCCAGGAATCTGTCTACTATTTTGTTTTGACACAGAATCTCACTGAATTGACCAGGCTCTCCTTGAACTCACTCTACAGCTCAAGCAATCATTGAAATCAGTCTCCTGTCTGAGCTTCCTGAGTACTAAGGACTACAGTCTTGTACCACCAGGTCTGGTTTATACTCTACTTGCTTTCTTAATTTTCTTTTTCAGTGTGTGGGGTGCATGTGTGTGTGTATGTGTCCACCCTCTGAAGCCAGATGATAGCATCAGATCCCCTGAATATGGAGTTGTAAGAGTAGTTGTGATGCATGTGATATGCGTGCTAAATACCAAACTCAGGTCCCCAGCAAGTCTGAAGGCGTACTATGGTTCCCTACACAATTCTTGCTGGCAGCTTTTCAGTAAGCAAGTTTATTTGCCCAAGTAATCTACAGTGTTTTGGAAAAAAGCTTGCTATATTTCCTTTTGCTTAGAAATTATTCCAGGGGCTTGTTCATTCAAAATTTGCTTCTCCTACCTAAATATGCACAGAAATGATTAAATTATGTTACTTGGCATTATGCTTTATTAAATTCCTGTCAGGTAACTGTAAAGGGATTTTTCAAATACAGTCACTTTTTCCTTTGATTTCAAACCACAGGCATTTTGAAAGTGATTGTGGTAAAAGGTGTGTGATCACTCAGGCACTCCCTGACATAGTTACATTAGTGCAATTCCATCATGCTTAGCAGTCTCCACCACCCCATAATTTCTAGACTTGTCTAAGTGACATACTGGCCCAGAGAGATTAGAGTTGTTAACGCTGGCTGTCCAGTGTCGCTGTCATCTTCCCAAAGAAAATCATCCCTAAGTCCCAATCCATGCAGCCCCAGTTAGACACTACAGACTTGGAGAGTACACCTAAAACTGTGTCCACCCTGAGTCTGTGGTCCAGGTAGTAGGAGCTGCATAATGATGAAAATCACAGCCAAACTGACTGTGACAAACTGAGCTTTATTATTTTACTACTGTGCGCCATTATTCGATTAGAAAAGGTAACATAAAAAAAAAAAAATTCCAAATCCTGATTTTGTAACCTCAGTTATTTCAACGACTTACCAAAGAGCCCTCCAAATGAACTGAAGGTGACACGTCTGGAAACATCGGGCATTCTCTCAGAACCTCTCTAGTATTTAGCTCTTTCTGTTAGAATTCTTTCCAAACCCTCACAGCAGTAAGTAACTTACAGGGTGGGGACCCGAGATGCAACTTAAGTTTAGCAAAAATCGTGACATTAAAATTACAGATGATTATATTTAGGGGCAGGAGTGGTGGCCCCGATGGTCAGGGTGCTTTCAATGCCAGCATGAGGAACTGAGAGCAGATTCCTGCACCCACTTTAAAAGCCACATATGCAGCTGGAGCCATGGGCCCCTCCATGTGTACTCTCTGGTTGGTGGTTTAGTCCCTGGGAGCTCTGGGGGCTCTGGTTGGTTCAAATTGTTGTTCTTCCTATGGGGTTGCAAACCCCTTCAGCTCCTTCAGTCCTTCCCCTAACTCCTTCAGGATCCTTGTGCTCGGTCTGATGGTTGATTATGAACATTCGCATCTGTATTGGTCAGGCTCTAACAGAGCCTCTCAGGGGACAGCCATACCAGGCTCTTGTTAGCAAGTACTTCTTGGCATCAGCAACAGTATCTGGGTTTGGTGTCTATAGATGGGATGGATCCCTAGATGGGGTAGTCTTTGAATGGCCTTTTCTTGAGTCTCTGCTTCACTCTAAGCTTCAGCTGCTTATGTAGTACAGGATTGCCTTATCTGGCATCAATGGGAAGGGAGGCCCTTGGTCCTATAGAGACTCAATGCCCCAACATAGGGGAATGCTAGGGTGGTGAGAGAGGTGTGGGTAGGTGGGTGGGGAACTCCCTCATAGAAGCAGGGGGAGGAGCGGAATGGGATAGGGGTTTGCAGAGGAGAAACTGGGAAAGGGGATAACATTTTAAATGTAAATAAATGAAATAACCAATAAAACTAAAGAAAGAAAAGCCACACATGAACCAGTACCTGAGAGTCACCACAGCTCTGTGGAGAGCAGAGGCAGGAGAATTGGCTAGAGCTTCTTGATTAGCTGCCTAGCTCTGGGATCAGTGAAGGAAGGACCCCATCTCAAAAGAATAAGGCTGAGTGATAGAGCAAGTGTGGAGTCCCCAGCAAAGCAACCATAGGATGATACATAAGGAAAGCAGAAGGCGTGGCAGTGAGTTCTTGTTGGTAGCTGGAAGAGCCATCAGCACTGCCCAAGACCACAGCTACTAGAAATGGAAAGGGGTCTCCAAGGCGACCAGCTCTTAAAGTAACCTCAAATGAGACACCATGAGATCCAGGCTGACCTGTAACTCGTAACTGTCCTGCCTTAGCCATGTAAATTCTAAGTACAGGTGTGCTCTCTCAGGCTTCACTTTGTGAATATTCTCAGCCCTGGTAGAGTCTGAGAAGTTACATGCTCTTTGAGAGGACAAGCCAGGAGTCCAACCCACTTTGTGAAATTAAGAGTTCACTTTTAGTTCCAGGATGAGGGAGTATTGGAAACAGAATGGATTATATTAGTAAGAAACCTGTGTTATAAATTAGGTAGCCTGCATGTCAGTTTTAAATTTGTCAGTATTCTTGCTGTGTGTTTGCAATTTTCCTAAATTTAAAATGGTAATGATAATGACAGAGGCTTATTTTCAAGTCAAACAACATCACTTGAAAGAGTAATTTTTTTGTGAACGTTCCATTCTTTTATTATCACTTGTTATTAAATTACTAAGCAGTTACTGGTTTTCATTATTATTATTTATTAGATATTAGTATTAAATTACTAAACTGTTATTAATCAATTCTAGGGAGTCGATTCCTTAGATGCCATGTACATTTCTAATCAGGATTCTCATTTAATTGGGAATGGCAGTTATGTGATTAAGGCTCTGGGTATATGAGTAACAGTTATCACTAACCACCCATTATAGACTGAGGCCCCAAGAAGCCATCTGTAACGTGTTCCTAGGTTGGATACAAAGGAGGTAAAATTCTAAGATATACTTGAAGAACCTGAGAAGGAGAAATTTGCCCTAAAATGGTAGCATTTAACCTGAGAAGGAGGAATTTGCCCTACTACAGTGGTAGAATTTAACCTGAGAAGGAGGAATTTGCCCTACAGTGGTAGGATTTAACCTGAGAAGGGGGAATATGCCCTACAGTGGTAGAATTTAACCTGAGAAGAGGAAATTTGCCCTACAGTGGTAGAATTTAACCTGAGAAGGAAGAATTTGCCCTACAGTGGTAGGATTTAACCTGAGAAGGGGGAATATGCCCTACAGTGGTAGGATTTAACCTGAGAAGGAGGAATTTGCCCTACAGTGGTAGGATTTAACCTGAGAAGAGGGAATTTGCCCTACAGTGGTAGAATTTAACCTGAGAAGGAGGAATTTGCCCTACAGTGGTAGGATTTAACCTGAGAAGGGGGAATTTGCCCTACAGTGGTAGAATTTAACCTGAGAAGGGGAAATTTGCCCTACAGTGGTAGGATTTAACCTGAGAAGGGGGAATTTGCCCTACAGTGGTAGGATTTAACAAGAGAAGGAGGAATTTGCCCTACAGTGGTAGGATTTAACCTTCTTTAGGTCACTGACACTTTTAGTGTTCGACTGAACCACTGGTTTCTGTCTGAAACAAAGGAACCTATAGAGAACTGACATAAGTTTTCAGAAAGTTCATGGACTCTCACAGATCCTACCTTAATGGATAGAAGGTTACAGGTCAGGCGCTCACCATGGTCTTAGGCAATAGCTGTTTTGAAATAGGAGGTGTTTGAAGATGATCTAGAGGCCAAGAGTAAGAACAAAACAGACTTTCTTTATACAGGTTTAGCCCGCCCCCAAAACCTCATTCATAGTATACTTATTGTGGAATCTTCAGGTGACTTGACTTCCTGGAATTTACATACAAGATCTCACATGCATTCCTAAATACCATCGACTCAGATTGCCAACTGCTACTTTTTCCTTGGACACTTTGAACAAAACAGAGCATCCTGGAGCTTAAGCCAGATGGACCCCAGCCAAACTCAGAGCTAAGACGAAAAATACCATATGTCAGTTTCCCCGAAAGCCTCGCTACATCATCTCAATACAATACCACCGAACATGAAGAGATTTTTTTTCCTAATGTTGACTTCTGGATCACAGAAGGGAATGAAGATTCACCAGAGAAACCTGGGTGATCTGTGCTAATACTGCAGGGCGGTGTCAGCTGGTATCATAGCAACAATCTGACACACACAGTGCTATTTGGTGGGAGTGGACTAAGAGATACTACAGAAATTGAACAGCAGCTTCTCACTGGATAGAGTACAGCTCTCAAGTCTTGACTCGAATACGGCCCCACACAGCTTTTAACAAAATACCCTCTACTCATTTCTCAAATATCATAGAGGTGTGCGGGTGCGGGTGCGGGTGTACGGAGGTTCCTGTGTGTGTACACAAGTAGAGCCCAGAGATATTTGGTCTGAGCCTCTGCTGCTCTTCTCCTAGCGTTTTGAGGCAGAGTTGCTCACTGATCCTGGAGTTGGCTGACTGGTGGTCCAGCAAGCCCCAGGGCCTCTCTTGTTCCTGCCTGTTCAGTTATGGGGATGCAATCCTGTATCACTGCATCTGACATTTTAAGTGATTACTGGGGATCTGAACTCCAGGCCATTAGACCTACACAGCAAGCACTTTATTCATTCAGCTGTTCCCCTTGACTTGAAATATACCTTACTGTTTATTAAAATGCTATACTGAAATCCATTATAATATGCGATGACTTAAGCCGTAAAATGCTTTCAGGTAGAGGATAGATATATCAGACACAAACGTGATGAGAACAGATAATACACTTCAGCAGAGCCGAAGGCAGACAAAGAAGAGAATATATTTAGAAAGTCCAACGGAGGTCAAATGGAAAGTAGAAACACTTATCTCACACATTCTAAGTTATGGAGATATGTTTAGGAGACAGAGAAAACTTTGAACTTAGAATTATAACTATCCAGAAAACATCAAATGACTTTCCCCCAATATGCTTTTAGGCTGAACTTTTAGTTTTATTAATATTATCTAAGACTGTTTATAGCAAAATGTTAAACTTGACTTTCAAAGTAGGGCTGAATGAACAAACTGAAATGACAGTCAGGCAATCGCTGCTGGTTTTCAAAGCCAAAGATGGCTTCCTACGAGAAGTGAACTCTATAGAATAAAAAGCTTCTACCAAATGAGATCTTCAGTGTGGACTGTAATTCATAAGACAGAAGCATGTGAAAAACCCTATTCAATGACCACACAAGGGACTGCTTCCCTCTCTACTGTCTAAGTGATCAGTCACATTTAGTTGTGGTGAATATTCACAAGGAATTTTGAAACTTCCCAGATGTGTGCATGCCTTCCCTTTACTGTTTACTGCAAAAGCCTACGTCCTGTATTTGCACTTCAAGCAATCACAGAGTTTCCATTTTCCAAGATTGAATGGTCTAAATATTAAATACTTGCCCTCAAAAGTTAGATTTCAGTGTCTACTTATTGCTAATATGCTTCAAATTTAATTAAAAATTATACTGTAGTACATATTAAAATATTTTTATAAAATGACTATGTTAGATAACCCGAGAAAATAATTTTGAAGAGTGCGTGGTACCCATGCAGAACTCCATATATACCTAATGGCTTAGGTCTTAATGATACTGTCAAATAACAAGAATAGCAATAAAATAATCAAATAAGTCTCACATTATGCCAGCTCCCAAAGGCCCTACATCCTAAAGCCATGCTCCCCTGGTTGGAAACAGAACTCAGTGGTCTATTCCAACCTAACAGAATATGGAAAAATGATGAGAAATGGCTTCCAACATCCTTCCTGTAATTAAAACACCTCCCCTCTCATCTTCGATACTTGGAGGACACAGGCAGCATTCCTGCAGGTAGCCTGAAGGGTTCTGTCTACAGGGAACCCTCGTTCAGGTACAAAGTTTTGACTGTGCCACAGGAAAGAATTTCAGGACAAAGCAGAGAGAAGGAAGAATGAAGTTACCAAGCTTTTCAAGCAGAAATAAGGGATCGTACACGGTTTCCACTTAAGGACCAGCACTGAGCAACTGATGCACAGAGGACAGGACAGTGTGCACTCCAGTGTAGTTCCAGGCTTCTTAAAGAGTGTCACATACAGACAGCTTTACAGTAGCCAGCCCTGTGACTCTGTGGCTTAAGTTAATTAACATTGCTCAAAGGATGTAATCTGAACTGTGGTTTAAATAGCAAGTGAAGTTCTGAAATTAAGTACAGCAGCATGAAGCTTTCTTATTCCTCATATTGTGTTTCCTTTGTGTCAATGTGGCTTCATGGGGCACACTGTTTAGAACAATGGATGGAGGAGGTGTGTGGATATGGCTGCCCTTACAGGTCTCAGGCATTCTAGCTCTGAACAAGCATAGTTCTTCTGCTGTTTACAACATACTAGTTGGAGGAATCTTTTGTAACAGGGAATGTTGTTTCTATAATCAGGCTTGACTTTGTTGGCTGTGTAGAAGTTTCTGTTCCTCGGCCAGCAGGAAACAAAAATTAAAATCCAAGTAAAGGGTTTTGCTTTCTTCTGTATAGCCTTAATTTTGTCTGTCTTTTTACCTTACCACACATGTCCTGGGTCCCTCAGATTTCTTTCCCACTTTTATGTTTTAAGATAGTCTAATGAAGGGGCCGGGATGAGCACAAGACTGGAAGAGAATCTTCCAAGGCCTTCCAGACAATGCAAGTAAACCCTGAAGCAGCCCTCAAGTCCAGTGAAGTTCTGAGACGACTCGAGTCCTGCTTAACAATGCTGCTGCGGCTCACACACTCACTTGCTACAGAGCCCCGGTGGCAATGACTATCTTTTGGAGCCAATTAAGTTTGGGGACGCGGTGCTTTACAGAAAAATAATTAATTCAGGTTTTAGAGGAGGGTGCCACCATAAAAATCTAAAGTTGCGAGACCAGATGTGGTGTTGTAAAGCCTCTGAGCCCAGCATCTGGGAAGCAGAAGCCTGAGTTCGAGTTCTATCCAGTCTTCATAGAGAGTTCCAGGCTAGTGAGGGCTATATTGTAAGACCCTTCCTCAAAACTAAACTAAATACAAATGTGAGAATGTGCTGAGAGCTGAACATGGTAAAAAGAGTACTAGTTTAGATCACATGGTTTAGAGAAGTTGGAAGTTTAAAACCATCTATGGATGGATGGATGGATGGACGACAGATGGATGTGGTTAGATGGATGGATGGATGGATGGATGGATGGATGGATGGATGGATGGATGGATGGTTAGATGGATGGGTGGATGGATGGATAGACTTTTTTAAAACATAAGAAAGAAAAAGTTCACTGGAATTTAGAAATGACGGAGCATAGAAATGTCATCACTACCCACATTTCCATGTAGCTATTTGATCTACTGTCTCCTGCAGATATACTGAGAATAAAAATTGCCAAATGAATTGAGTGATCCAATTAAAGAGATTTCCTAGGAAAAAAAATACTGATAATTCCACCAGTTTTCCTTTATTGTAGGAGTACATGTAGTATGTAGTATGAAAAACATGGATAGGCAATAAAAGAAACCCATGGCTTGATGGGTTGAAGGCTTTCAGTCTCTCTAGACAGCCACATAATTATAAAACGATAATAAAAATAAAATAAAATAAAAACGATAGCATCATGGTTGGAGACATGTCTCAGTGGTCAAGAGCCCTTGCTGTACTTTCAGAAGACCCAGGTTCAGTTCCTAGCTCCCATATGGCAGCTCACAGCTCTCTCTCTCACATTCCACTGGATAGGACACTCTCCTGACCCCTAGGGTTCCTGTACACATGTCATGTATTCACACATACTCTGTAAACGCCCCCCCCCACACACACACACTGAAATGAATAAATATTTCTTTGAAAAACAAGGCCAAAAAACAAGGTCATATGATGACACTACAGGAAATGCATGACATCATTAGATAGAAGCCCAGCTTGTAGCTATAAAATCTTTCTGTTAAAGCATGGAAAAATGAAAACAAAAAACGATGCCACACTGAAGGGCCTCCAAAGGTTGTCACAGACTCTCCTAACCGAAGTGTAAGGAGAAAGTTTGGGTCTTAGGAGGTTTCATGGTCTATCGATGAGCTTAAAGAAAAGGCAGACATTTAAGAGATCTGTTGCTCATCTGTCCCAGCATGGACACAGAGCAGAGGACTCCTTTCTAGAAGCTGCATGAATGGGACAGGCACAAATAGACAAAAATCTACAAAGTGTCACAGGAAACTCACAAAATCTTTGAGAAGATTCTTATCAAAATATGGCCAGCTTGGACCAACGGGGAAAGAAAGGACAACATAAGAAGAGCCTATAGACCCTCCCACATTTCACTGACAGAGAATGCTAGAGAAACGGCAAAGCAGCAAGCGTGTACAGGGTGCATGACTCCAAGGAGCTGAAGGGGGCTGCAACCCTGTAGGTGGAACAACAATATGAACTAACCAGTACCCCCTGAGCTCGAGTCTCTAGCTGCATATGTAGCAGAAGATGGCCTAATCGGCCATCACTGGGAAGAGAGGCCCCTTGGTCTTGCAAACTTTATATGACCCAGCACAGGGGAAGGCCAGGGCCAAGAATTGGGAGTGGATGGGTAGGGGAGCAGGGGCAGGGAGAGAGTATAGGGAACTTTTGGGATAGCATTTGAAATGTAAATAAAGGAAATATCTAATAAAAACAATTTAAATAAAAAAAAAAAAGAATATAACCAAGAGCCCTGGGGGGTACAAAAGACCTGGAGAGTGCCATTGTCGAGGGCTGAGGACCCAATGGAGTATCTCTCCTCGGATTTCAGAGTTGCTATGTATCAGTGACTTCCTCATTCCTTTCTTCCATTGACATTTCAGAATGCAAACACCTTCATGTATCCTTCCTGTCTTGTGAAGGTAGACACGGCATTAAAAACTGATCGTTTTTCCTTTAGGTTTGAAGTTCCAAGGAAGGGGAGGTGTAGACCTAAAGTTACACTGAAGAAACTGTATCACAGGACACCCAGGGAGCCTCATCCACACTGAGACTAAACTTGCATTTCTGAATTTTGAGCCCTAACTCATTTATACAACCAGAAGGACTGCTTTGCAGGAATTGAAGAGGTGGCACACTTGCATGACTAAAAGTGATTCTTGACATCAGTATTACTTTCTTTGTTTTACACCATCATCAGGACCTCGAAATAGAACTTCGAGTCTATTTAACATTCTCTCTCAGTGCTGATGAAAAGCTTGAGCAACTGGAGCTGGATATATAACTCAGTTTGTAGCATGCATGAAGGCCAGTGTTTAAGTCCCCCAAGCCCATGCAAGCAAACCAGGCAAGGGTGGGATGCCTCAGAGGGTGAAAATGCTGGACACACAAGCCTAAGGTACTGAGTGGGATTCTCCAGAATCAACTTGAATCCAGATGCTGTAGCTCACATCTGTAATCCCAGTGTTCTTATCAGTGAGATAGGAGTCAGAAACAAGAGAATCCCTAGAAGTGTGGTGACCAGCAAGCTTAGTGTGATGAGAGATAAAACAAGCGAAACAGTCTAAACAAGACTGAAGTTACAGACTGATTCCCAGGGTTGTCCTATGACCTGTCCTTGCATACTCTGGCATGTGTGTCCCTGCACTCACACATGAACATACACAATGACACACATCATACCCATACATCACACACACACACACACACACACACACACACACACAATTTTTTAAAAGTCAAGTAGAGAGTTGACATCTGACCTCTATATACAGGCACAGACATGTGCACAATTACCCTCCCAACACAATATAAACAAAAACAAAACCGCTGAATAGTTGAATCAGTATCACTGACACTGTTTATAACATAAAATCTCTGTAATGTAAACATGATAAATTGCTGCATTCAAAGTTAAATAACCAAATAATTATCATCTGCCCAACTGTAATCTGTTTATATTTATTTTAGCATTGCACCTATACTTAAGAGATCTTATAAGAAATGCCAAAGCTCTCTTGAAGACCACTATTTATAAAAGGTTTTGTGGTTTGTAACAAAAACTTCAATTAAAAAAAAAAAAACACATTAAATGAAATGAAAGCTAGAAGATGGAGTATTCGACTCCACTAAAGTGATTCTAATTTTTTGATTCACTCATCCTCAAATGAAAGCAAATTACATCATTCAAATGCTTTACGGTGCCTATCCTTCACAATGACACTGCAACTTTCAGGGTCCCACTCACAACCACACTGTGACATGTGTGAAAAATAGTTAAAGCAATATTTTCTAAATGTCAGACAGTCACAAAGCAATTTATCTCATAGGCTTGTTCCTCCAGGCTATGGGGCCATTTAGCAAAGGCTTATTAGTGACGAGCAATGACAGGCAGACATGTTTTCAGTCTAACCATTCATGGGCCAATGAAAACAAAGAGCATAAACATTTCATTTGGAAGCATACATCATTGGTTAAAAATAGCAATACCATTATGATTGAAACCAAAAGGGGGGCTGCTTCTAGACTTCAGGGAGCACAGGTCAATGGGCAATGCTGCCTTCTCAGTGCAAATGGTATCTGGCTCTGGGCTCAGCTTGAATGACATGGTGAGTGAATTATCCATCTCAAACTCTAGGGAACTGAGAAATTCAGTGTTCCCATCAGATCTGACCAGTTAGTGCATTCCTAAACCTCAAGCCTTCAGACACCCTCACCTGAAGTCTCCCCAGGCCAGTCAACGGCTGTCCAAAGAGGGGCTGCCAAGAGTCTCTCTCCCCCTACGACAGACTTCTGATGAGAAAACTTTACCCACTGCCTTGGAAATGGGAAGGGTGATGTGTACTGCATTAATGAATGACAATGGATTGTTTAATGAGATTAGGGATTATAAAGCGAATCTACATTGTTATTTGCCTGAAGTTGTGGAAAGAGTCTAGCAGCCTCGAGCAGGGACCATAAGTTTTGTGCCGTGTGATTCAGTGTTACTTCAGGTAGCGTCTGCTTCATCTAAAAATCAACTTGTCATGTGGCAGCCCATGTCCGAAACCCTGACAGACTGCTGCAGACAGTGACACCTCTTACTTCTTAGTCTAATTTGTATTTGAATCCTCATACTTTAATTACTTCTTCGTCTTTTATTGAAATCCTCCTTTGAATCTGACTTTCTCAGAACACATTTAGGTGATTATGAGAAGCACTAAGCTCATGGAAGAAGCAACCCAGACAGGAAGTTACAGTGGGGTAACTTCATTTCAATAGACCTCATCTTGACATGGCCAAGTGCTTACACCTGCAAATCCCAGACTGCTCCTTATATCTGAAGTGGTGCTGAACAGGATACCTTGCCATCATGGGCCCTCGATAAATGTTATGAAATATTAGTTGTGGAAATAGAGTCCATAATTCTACCAGAACAAATTTATTCTCAGAAGAAAAGAGGTTTACCATTCTTCTTTGACCGTATGATAGACACACAGACCTCTCTCTTTAAACAAGTCTATGAATCCCACATACCACCTAGCAGTAAAAGTCACAAATATGTTTTGATAGAACGTAAGTATGTTTTAGTCTAAATGAAAAGCAATAACTCTTAAGTTTCTGTTGTGTAAGATGTTGTTATGTATTTTTCTTCCCTAAAATAGGATCAAAAAAAGAAAGGGAGAGAGAGAGGAAGGAAGGGAGGGAGGGAGGGNGGGAGGGAGGGAGGGAGGAGAGAAGAGAAGAGAAAAGGAAAAGGAAAAGAAAAGAAAAGAAAAGAAAAGAAAAGAAAAGAAAAGAAAAGAAAAGAAAAGAAAAGAAAAGAAAAAGTAAGATAACAAGAGGGTCATAAAGTTTCAGCAAAACTGCATACCACCTTTTGAAATTGTTTTATTTAAACTTAGAGTAGTCACACCAAATACATAGAATAAGAGGCAGCCCATTGAGACAAAGTCCAATGCATCCAGCAGCTGCTGCCCAGTGTCCTAATGTTCTGGACTTTTGTGAGTCTTGCGAGAATGTCCTTCATGTCACCTTTAACCTCAAAGCCCACTCTCCCTTCTCCCCTTCCTGTGGCTCTCATGCCATCTTTTTTCTTTTTTAAGAACATGAAATTCTAGCTGGGCAGTGGGGGTGCACACCATTAATCCCAGCACTTGGGAGGCAGAGACAGCAGATTTCTGAGTTTGAGGCCAGCCTGGTCTACAGTGGGAATCCAGGACAGCCAGAGCTACACAGAAAAACCCTGTATTGAAAAAAACAGTAACAAACAAACAAACAAAAAGAACATGAAATTCTAAGCAAGAATTACAATGCTGAACACTCACCAGCCACTACTGATCCCTTGCCCAGTCTCTCCCCCTACTATAGTCCTCTCAACATGCTGACTCTTGGTCCACTTCACATTCAGTCAATCTTCAGTCCTCATTTCCCTAACTCTTGGATTCTTTAAGCCAATGTCTAGGGAACAATGTTCTTTGCAAAGACAGGAAAGCTAAGCAAGGTCAAGGATGAGGTCTCCTATCTCTCTGGAGTTCACACTAGAGGCCTCTATGTCGTGAACAATTTTGACATACTCAACCGTTACTTCCCATATCTCAGACTATCGATGGCTGAAGCAACATTCACAGATGGCTGTAGATTCTTGTTCCCATCATTTACAGGGGACAGAATTCTTTGCTTGGTGTTGCTTGAAGTATTTATAAGCTTTTATCATTTAATTAGGGAATGAATTTTATAGGTTAAAATATAAACATCTATTAATTGCCTTCCTTGTAATGAAAGACTTCACAGACACACTGTTAAGGAGGAGGGATTTATTAGCCTCAGAGTTAGCGAGAGCACAGTCCACTGTGTTCAAGTAGGCATGGTGATGGGTAGTAAGACTGGGGCTCTTCATACAAACCATAGGGTTCCCCTGAAATCAGAGGGAGCTATACCTTCCCCCATTCCACACAGTGAACCACTTCCAGTTAGGTGCCACATCCTAAAAATTTCACAACCTTCTAACAACAGCACCCCCACCTGACAATCAACTGGTCAAGCACATAGGCCCAAGGGGCAAATTTCACATCTAAACCACATCGGTATTTTTAAAGAAGCATCTCTTTTTAAGTGTAAGATGAATACAGATGGCTACTTGAAGGCATTGTTAAATTGATGTTACAAGTCTTAACTTGGCACATGGAAACTACTGTGCCTACAGAAAACCCTGCCCATATTTGCACCCCTGAAGAATGAGTGATGGAAGAAATCTGTGAAGAACCCTGATGCACAGAAGCCTCGCAAGTTAATCCAAATGCAAGCACCATTCACCTTGCATAGCACGCCAGATATCAGGCCACATGGAAACCTGTAAGACAATTATCCTGAAATCTATATGCAACAGTGCCGTGAGAGGTTAGCTTTATGTCCATGATCCCTCAGCTAGGAGAAAAGCACAACCAATTGATGTCCTCTGCCTCACAAGGAATAGCACTGCACTGCCTCTCAACAAGCACGTGTGTCTCTTTATACACCCGCTGGTGCCGGAGTACCAGTTATACACCAGGCACTGAGGAAAGAGGAAGAGCACTAAAGAGCCTGATCTTGAACTGAAGGACTTTTTGTTTTAAAGCAAATTAGGAGCTTTGGAAAACAGAAAGGCCATAGCACACTACCTTCCTGGTCAGGATAGGATTTTGTCTTCCCGCCTGCCAGCAAATTTAAGTAACAAATGGGGCTTTTACATAAAACTCCTTTCTTCTAAATATTTACAACATACTTGTTTGAATTTAGAGCATATAAAACATTGTATAACTCTTCTTCAGTGGTATGTGGTCATCACTGTCATAACAGGGGACAGGGTTTCCAGAGAGCACACTTAATAGTCTTCCATGTGTGCTAGCTCTATCTTATTCCAGACTTTCGTACCGTACCATTATTAGCTCAGAAGCTGCACACCTCCCCTCATCTACTGTGATACAGAGGGGTTAATCAGTAACCAAACACTACTTATGTGTTTAAGTTGTCAAGGAAGAGCCTTTCCTTGTCCAGGGTAAAGTGCACCAGCTTATGCCAGTTTATCTATTTTCCTGATGCTTGCTTAGAAACAAAGCCAGGTATATACCTGTACAAAGAACTTAGCCAATCTCAACACTGTGCCTAGGATCAAGTTGGGAAGGGAAAAGATATTAGATTTTCTATCTCAAAGGAGGAGCCAGACGATCACACAGTCCTACTGTATTCTATGTTTGTGCTAAGGGTACTGTGCATATTATTTTGGCTCATACTTAGAACAACCCTGATGAAATGAGTCACTCTAATCTCCATTTGATAAAGAAGAAAAATTAGGCCTGACTTCACACAAAAAGTAGCAGAACTAGAATTTGAAACCCTGTCCAGAAACCAGTCTGTTTCTAATCACATGCTCAGGATAAGAGAGGGAAACACCCTCGGGGCCAAGAGGGTGTTTGAAGTGGCTTAGCATTAAGATTAGAGAGCCAGGGTTCTTAACCATGGCTGCTCCAGGAATCACCTAGGGAGCAGTAAAGATTGGTGGTTGAAGCCTGGGTTCCACCCCCACAGATGGGATTTAATTGATATGGGAGCTGCAAGGTGCTCCAAATGGGGAGTCTAGCCAGAGGCAGACTGCTTGCAGAACAGGAAGGCATGCGGCTCCCTTGAAAGCAGCAAGAGAAAGACGTTCAAATGTTAAATAAACACTGCTCTGGACAAAGGTTGGTACAACTTCTGCTAGCAGGATGTGATCTCTGCGCTAGTCTTTGGTATACTTAAGGTTCTGTGTTGGGAGTTAGATATATAGATTATTGATAGATACATAGATGATAGATACATAGATTATTAATAGAAGATAGATGATAGATAGTTGATAGCTAGCTAGCTAGATGATAGATAGATAAGGTAGCTATATAGATGGATACATAGATGCAGAAGATAATGTCATAGATTTTGGTGGAGAAGTCATTTGGTCTCTGAACCTTTCCATGTCATTCTCCAACTCCAATTATGGGACTACTATACATAAAGAGTAACCTCCATTCAAAGGACCCTCCAGTAATGAAGATAGCTTAACTATGCTCTCTTAACACCTGCGTACCACTTGACACAGAGTTACTTCAGCTTTTCAAAGAGTCATGTTTTTAAAGACCTTTATCCAAGTCAACTTAAGAGATCTATTTCACTTAACTAAGCAAGCCTTAAACAAAGGTAAGAGGTAGGGAGAGAAGGAGGGAGGGAGGGAGGGAGGGAGAGTTACAGGAGACTGCCCAGGCAATAAAGTGCAGCCTGCAGACTTATACTTTGCTCTCTAACCCTATGGCTGTGGTGGAGAGACCTGCAGATGCCCAAAACCAGCCAGCCTAGCTAAATCAATAACCCTCTGAGGTTCAGTAAAAGATGTCATCTCAAAATGTAAAGGTGGAGAAAGAACAAATGGGAAGAGACAGATGACATCAGTGTGCACTCATGAACACTCACATGTAGATATACACATCAAAAACAAACAAGTAAATAAATAATGGGGAAAAAAAGAATGAAATCAGACACTCTGAAAGGTGGTGTGTGGCATCACAGGGTAAAATACCATCTGTCCTGTGGAAGGAAAAACAAGAGCTGCATGCCTTCAGAAACTGTTCCTTATTAAGCAGCATGCAGACTTTTGAACTAATTCTTCCTACACAATCATTGCAACTGTTGCAAGGCCAAGGCAACAGTTAGGTAACATTTCAGGGGCACGGTCCACTATGGCTCAACAGCTCAGCCAGGCAAGTGCTGGCTTGCTATGCAAGCTTGATGATCTCAGTTTGGATCCCCAGGACCAGTGTAAGAACCCAGGTGTAGTGGTGTGTGCCTGGAATCTGGGCACTGGGCATTATGGGGAGAAAACAGAATATTCTTGGAACTCACTGGCCAGACAGTCTGGCTGAGTCAATGAGATCAAAGCTTGAATCAAGTGACCCTGTCTCAAGCAATAAGGTGGAAAGTGAAAAACAAACATTGGCTATCTTACCATACACACACACAAACACACACACGCACAAGCACACGCACACGCTCACGCACGCACACGGGGATCTCAGGTATTAGCTGATTAGTTAACCTAGCCAAAACTAGTACTCAAGGCTCTATTACGGACCCTGTGTCAGGAAAAACAGAGATTAGATTAAGGAAGAAAAACTCCGCACATGTGCACATCAACACATTCTTGAGCATGCCAGGGCGCACACACACACACACACACACACACACACACACACACACACTGAAACTCATGTGGAAGGCATTGATTTTCTAAATAAATAAGCAAGTATCCACCCTTCTCATACCAACAACTCACAGGTAAATTTCCATACTTTCAACTTTTTCTTTTAAATATGAAACTATCAAAAACAAGCTTTCCCTTTGAAGGAAGCCCAGCCACATATTTTCATTGGCTGGAGTCATGCAGCATCAAGATGCTAAAAATACTTTCTTTTCTTCTAAGTTGGGACAAACAAATCAGACCAAGCAAATAATTGCATATCATCTCTCCCATCTTAAATGTCTTACTAGAACATGCTCTGCATAGCTGGATCAAAGCAAAAGGATCTGTTTTATATTTGTATACACATCCACTGTCAGAAATAGCCCCTTCAGCTTATTTCTGCCCAGGATGATTCAAAAAGCTATATTTGCATTCACAACAAGGATGGTCAGCATTTAGGTAGGACTTTTTATTTCTCTCTTGCTTTGTACTGGAGAGAGAGCTTCCTGAGTGTTGAAAACAAACCAGCAAGACAGGCAAAATCATTCATGAAAATGCATACAACGAGTATGTCCTTAATGGAACCACAAAGTGTTTACAAGCACTCACACAGGAATCATCTGGACCGTGGAAAGTCACAGTGTGGTTCTTAAAATGAGAGGACACAAGCTGCGAACACCTTGCACAAGCTGAGTCTTCTGTGGCTGGCAAACTGAAATTTTATGTTTCTTCTTTTTGACTTCTCAAAGCTAACTCTAAAACACGCATGTGCATTCCTGAATACGCACACACAGGGTTCTACAGATCAGCTAAATAAAGGCTTTCCCAGGAGGACAAGCCTTTTAAAAGCAAATATCAGTGGGATAACCTGCAGTCAAGTGGTGTGGACTTTTCCATCACTCCCAACATTTCTCAAGTTAACTACTAAATGAATAAACATAATAAGAGAACAAGAGCACTAATAACAACACAAGCTTGCAGGTTCCGTTCATGAGTCACTAGTGTATATAGCCTCTTTTTTTTTTAATTAATTAATTTATCAATTTATTTATTTATTTATTTTTCTTGAAAAAGAACACGGGTTAGGAAATCTCTGCGTAACTCTTTATGTCTACAAACCAAGGCTTGCCTCTTGGGAAAAGATTGGCATGTGTAGCAGAAGGGCTGTTTGCCTAGATTGCAGCTGGGCCTTTGACAAGTGCTTCGGGTAAAAGACTCGGTGTTGTATGTACCCACAAAATGCCAGGCAGGACCCTGTGCTGGTGCTGTGGATTTCAAAGATAACTCCTGGGAGGAAGCTGGAAAACCAGGCTATTATCTCAGAAACCAACATCCACGCGGAATCTTCCTCAGATGCACCAGAAGGTCAATGGGTGGTTACCTGCAAAGCCAACTAACTATACACCAAGCTACTTTTCCATCCCCAGCACCAGCTCAGAGAGAAGTTGGCGGCGCGCTTCCCCTTAACTGTACCTTGCAATTGGGCAGAGAGTGAGTCCTGGTGCTGCTGGTACTTGAGCGCCACCGCCTCAGCTTTGCGCAGCTGCGTCTGCAGTTCCAAGTAGAGCATCGCGCCATAGAGGAAGCCGAAGACCACCGTGAGAAGCAGCAGCGTCTGGAAGATCCGCTTCTGCTTTCGGGAGCACATCCCGTTTCCCATAGTCCCTCCTGTGCCCCGCGCTGCGGCGGCGCGAGTGGTCCTGTCCTCGGTCCTCGGCTGAGTCGGACAGCTCAGCAGCGGCCACCGCGAGAAGTAGCTGGGCACGGCATGAGTAGAGACACAAAAGCTGGACCGGAGGGGAAGAGGCGGCCGCTCAGCCCCCGCGGGCGGCTGGGCGCCAGGTCATCGACGCCACCCGACCAACAGCCACCAAACTTCTGTGATGTCCGATCTCCGCGAGTGGCTGGGTCCGCGTGGAGTCCCTTTGCATACTTCAGAGCCCGTGCCCTTGCTACCGGTCCCCGCGCGCAGCCGGCTCGGTTTTCCCTACTCCCCACTTTTTTGGCCTCACTGTCCCCACCGTCAGTCCCCGCCCCTCGCGCCGGCTCCCGCTGCTGGACTTTGTCGCTACCACTGCTAGGGGACGCGCGCCCAACAAAGGGACCTGGCTCCTCGTCGCGTCCCCTCGCACGGTCCCTCGGTATGATGAAGAGATGGGGACTGGTTGGTCTGGTCAGGTTAAGGGGGGCGGTGGACTGGTGTCACTGATCTGGAAGCTCCAGCCGCCCGCCACCTCCCACCCAACTTACGTGTCACCCACGGCCCCGCTATCATGGCCAACGGGATTCCGGGAGGAAGTCCCACTCGGGCTCCCCGCTCATTGGGCCCGCGCAAGCCACCGCTCCCTCCTTTCGGGGAGCTAATGCTGGGCTCCATTGGACGCCAGCTTTGTCCGTCCCGCCCCGGCCGCGCCTTCCCTCTCAGCTCCGGGCAGGCTCTGAGCTCCGTGGGCCGCTCGGCCGCCTGGCGCCTGGGTGCGCCCACGTGGAGCCCGGATGGGTGCGGAGGGGTGGAGGAACAGGGTTGGGAGGGCTAGGGACTTGTCCTGGCCTGAGGCTTGGTGATCATTGCGCACGTGTGCTCATGTGTGTGCATGTGTGTCCCAGCACTTGGAATGCACGTGGAGCAAGAGTACAGAGCTTATATGCACACCAACAACCGAAAAGCAACCGTGGATGCACTCTGCTTAGCCCTGCTCATTTCTTACCCTACATAATGAGCTCAGCTTATGAACACTATGTTCTTTGAACATTCTCTCAAGGGCTGTCTACTGAGTCTTGTCCCATTAGAGGCACTAGGCTATGTGCAAGCTTACCAAAGATGGTAGAAAGTAAGCTTGGACCCTGAAGCTCCCTTGACTGTCTACGTGGGGTGGGGAAAGCACTTTGTTGGCAGAGGGAAAGAAATGATCTCATGTTTCCTCTGGCTGCAAATGGAATAATTTAAAAACAAATCTTACAGGCTGAAATGAGTATGCATTCATTTTGCTATGTGTATTTCTCTTAATGGTAGCAGAAAAACATCAGTTACATTTTTAAATTACATTTTCAAGGCCAGCAAAACCCACTACATTTAACAAAAAGTTAGACAGGCATAATAACGCCAAACCACTTCAAAGAAATCCACAGTCCATTTCTTTCTTCAATGTAATAAGGGTGTGTGTGGAATTGAGGTTATGCGTAAATGATAATTTTGTTTCTCCTCTTGACCTGAATTCTAAGAGAAATAAATTATTTCTGAAAAGTATCAGTTGTGCAGTGGCACTTATAACATTCTGCATATTGATTTCTACATATTTCTTTGTGGTATCCTGCCTGCATTTTAGACATCACTATTAATTATGGGGAGTGGGTGCTTTAAATGAAGGAAATCTGCTTAAACCAGATTCATTTCAAGACAGTCCCTGTGCTGAATGTTTTTAGGTCAGCCCTGAAATCATAGGTTAACAAGAGCCACCCAGGCAGACTGGGGCATTTCTCTCACTGTAAAAAGTAAGCGAGACTGGTGGTATATGCACTTACCTAATAAAAATCTCATTATGTTGTTCCAAATGCTCTTACACTGAATCTTAGCCAGGGCATTCAATTTACAAGTTGGAAACAAAGAGTCTAAATTTGGCCAATATGACAATAATACTTGTAGTCCCTTCTAGGTTTTGTAAAAAAAAAAGATATTTCCTCACAAAAGGAGAATCTTATCAGAATCTTATCCTTTCCATCTTTTCCTTCTGAGGAAAACAAACCATGACTCCGTTTAAACATGTAATCTAAGTGTGAACCTATGCCAGACCTGGTGGGACAACCTGTAATCACAGATACCCCGGAGATCAAGGCAACAGGATTCCAGGATCAGAATGGGCAATATAGAGAGACCTAGTCTCAAATCAAAAGTCAAAGGAGGCCTAGGGATGAAGCCTTACTGTTGCAATATTTACCTAGAACACCGTAGACACTGAGTTCAAGCCTCAGTTCCGGAGAAAAGAAAGAACGCTTAATTTAAAGGGAAAATGGTCTAAAGCAGCTCAGATCTGTTTCCTGGTGATGCCGTAGCTCCCATAGACTCCAGTCTTGTGGAATTTGCCATCATTTAAGGTTCCCTCTTTCCGTTTTACTCATAGAAATTGGGAGAAATTAGTGGAATTTCTTTAGAATTCCTCGGAACTAAATATGCTCATAAACTGCAAAACTTCTGATAAAATTCTCTAAGAAAATGAATTTTTCAGCAATAATCTTAGCCTATACTTAAATATGTGATTATTCTGGGGACACACACACACACACACACACACACACACACACGTGAGCACACAGGCGAAGTACAGAACAGAGAGGATGGAAAGACCACTCGGAAAATACACAGGACATGGTCTTCTGTTGTATTTCCAACCTCTGGAAAATTTATATGCTTCCTGAATTCATGATTCCTATTTTAAACCTTCATGATTTGATAGCAACAGTTTCATTCCCGTTTCTTAACTTCTTCTTTGCCTGAAGCAGACATCTGATTCTATAGAATATAATAAAGGCTATAAAACACAACTCAATATTTTAGTCATAAAACTTGAAAGACAAGAGAATTATTACCCGAACTTACTCATTATTTCAAGTTCAAGAAGGGTTTGCAGAAGTACATAAAATCACTAATGGCAGTGTCTTTATAATATTACATTTTCAAGGTGACTAATGCCTCTAGATTCTTGAATATACAAATATAGAGCTTTTGAGAGCCAACATGGGAGGTGTCCAGAGACTACGGATTAAACTGGCATAGCCATGCCTTTGGGTAGAGTTTATAATATATGAGCTACTTTCACTGGTCCTGAAAGGTCTATTGTTAGTTGTATTTTATTTTTGTTTCTTTATTGTTTAAAAGTACTTTATAAGTAAATATCTATACATCATATATATTTACAATGGAAGCATATAATTTGGAAATTGAAATTACTGAAGAATTTCCCCTTTAGTATTCTCTTTCTATGTTAATAAATCAAGAAGACGACAATCAGAACCTTACACATGGGCTGGAGATATGGCTCAGTGTTTAAGAGCACTGACTGCTCTTCCAAAGGTCCTGAGTTCAGTTCCCAGCAACCACATTGTTGCTCACAACCATCGATAATAGGATGTGATGCCCTCTGTGGTGTGTCTGAAGATAGGTATAATGTACTAAAAAAAAAAAAGAAAGAAAGAAAGAAAGAAAGAAAGAAAGAAAGAAAGAAAGAAAGAAAGAAAAGAAAAGGAAAGAAAAGAAAAGAAGAAAGAAAGGAACCTTACGCATGAGAAGCATTAAAATAAGCATTTAAGAACTTTAACATGTTCTCCAGCTTAAATGAATGACGTTCAGCTATGCTTATATCCCAAAGAGGAAAGGTTAAGAAAGAGGCAGTTCATGCATAATTTGAAACAATCTAATGTCTAGAAATATAGAATAAGTAATCTCTATTGCGTGAAAACATTTACTGAAATATACTCACTACAAGTAAAATTTAATAGGGTTTAATAACTTGTTGGAGAAACGAACAACACCCAAAATTAGTACAGAGTATTCCACTTTAAAATTGTGAGATCAGATGCAGGCTTGTGTTAGAACACTTGTCAAGCATGTACAAACTTGGGGGCTCAATTTCTAGCCTGTAAATGTCCTGGTTTAACTGTAAACTTGACACAGCACAGAATCATCTAAGGAAAGCCTAGTAGAAATTGACCTGTGGAAAGGTTTGCGGAGGATTGTCTGTATTGCTTGGTAATTTATGTAGGACAGTGCAGCCCACTGTGGACAATAACATTCCTACAAATATTGCCCTGCATAAGAAAGCTAGCTGAGCATGAATCAATGGACAAGCCAACAAGAAACACACACACACACACACACACACACACACACACATACACACACACACACCATGATTTTTGCTTTAAGCTCTTTCCCTGACTTCCCTCAGAGATAGGCTGTGACCTAAAAAAGATTAGCCCTTCTCCAAAGTTGCTTTTGGCCAAAGGGTTTTATCACTGGAAGATGAAGGATAGTGAACAGTAAATAAATAACTGGTAGCTCAATCAATAAATGTAAAATGGCTTTTAAGTGTCAATAACTCACAGTATGAATGGTGTCATGTAACAATGACAGGAATAGAGCTCCTCTATCTGTTAAAGAGCCTTCACCCTATCTCTCTTTACCATTGCTTTCTTTTTTCCCCCGGACTCCACCTATTTGTTGACTCCTAGTTAGTACATTCACCCCACCTCTTGTCACCTTTAAGACCTGTTTAAGGAGTAAGAACATTCTGTTATTTTTTGAAACCTCTGTGAGAAATATGTTAATTCCTTTCTCTCAAGGTTTTCTTAATGACCTGGCAGTAGCTATTAGTACATTAGTAAAGCAAAAGGGCAGGTATGAAAATAAGAGTATAACCACATAGTTGACCTGACTCAGCATGTCTTGGTGCCTTTCTTGGGTTGGTCAATAAAAGACTACGTTTGTAATTTCCAACTCTTTGAGGACTTAAAAGGGAGCAAAGGAAGCCTGGCATAGAAGCACAAATCTTTAATCCCAGCACTTAGGAGGCAGAGGCAGATGATTTTTGTGAGTTCAAGATTTCACTGAGAAACCCTGGCTTGAAAAAACAAACAATTCCACCTCACACCAGTCAGAATGGCTAAGATTAAAAAATTCAAGTGAGAGCAGATGCTGGCGAGGATGCGGAGAAAGAGAAACACTCCTCCATTGCTGGTGGGATTGTAAGCTTTCCACTCTGGAAATCACTTTGGCTGTCCCTCAGAAAATTGGACATAGTACTATTACTGGAAGATCCAACAATGCCACTCCTGGGCATATACCCAGAAGAGGCTCCAACTTGCAATAAGGACACATGTTCCACTATGTTCATAGCAGCCTTATTTATAATAGCCAGAAGCTGGAAAGAATCCACAGGAATGGATACAGAAAATGTGGTACATTTACACAATGGAGTACTACTCAGCTATTAATAACAATGAATTTATAAAATTCTTAGGCAAATGGATGGATCTGGAGGATATCATCCTGAGTGAGGTACCCCAATCACAAAAGAACACACATGATATGCACTCTCTGATAAGTGGATATTAGCTCAGAAACTCAGAATACCCAAGATACAATTTGCAAACCACATGGAACTTAAGAAGAAGGAAGACCAAAGTATGGATAATTTGATCCTTCTTAGAAGAGGGAACAAAATACACATGGAGGGAGTTACAGATAAAAGAGTTCAGAGCAGAGACTAAAGGAATGATCATCCAGAGAATTCCCCACCTGGGGATCCATCCCATAAACAACCACCAAACCCAGACACTATTGCAGATGCCAACAAGATTTTCTGACAGGAGCCTAATATAGCTCTCTCCTGTGAGGATCTGCCAGTGCCTGGCAAATACAGAAGTGGATGCTCACAGTCATCCATTGAACTGAGCACAGGGTCCCTAATGAAGGAGCTAGAGAAAGTACCCAAGTAGCTGCAGGGGTCTGGAGCCCTATAGGAGGAACAACAATATGAACTAACCAGAACCCCAGGGCTCCTTAGGATTAAACCATCCATCAAAGAAAACACATGGTAGGACTTGTGTCTCTAGCTATATGGAGCAGAGGATGGCCTAGTCAGCCATCAATGGGAGGAGAGACCCTTCGTCTTGTGAAGATTCTATGCCCCAATATATGGGAATGCCAGGGACAGGAAGTAGGAGTGAGTGGGTCGGGGAGCAGGGTGAGGGAGAGGGGATAGGGAATTTTCGAGTGGAAACTAGAAAAGGGGATAACATTTGAAATGTAAATAAAGAAAATATCAAATTAAAAAAAAAGAAAATATTAAAAAAAGGAAAAAGAAAAGAAAATATCGCCCTGAGTGAGATTATCCAATCACAAAATAACACACATGGTATGCACTCACTGATAAGTATATATTAGCCCAAATGCTCAGAATACCCAAGATAAAATTCAAAGACAGCAGGAAGCTCAAGAAGGAAGACCAAAGTATGAATGCTTTGGTCCATCTTAGAAGGGGGAACAAAATACTCAAGGTAGTAAATACAGAGACAAAGTGTGGATCAGAGACTGAAGGAAAGGCCATCCAGAGACCGCCCGACCTGGGCATCCATTCCATATACATTCATCAAACCCAGACACTATTGTGGATGCCAAGAAGCGCATGCTCACAGGAGCCTGATATGGCTGTCTCCTGAGAGGCTCTGCCAGAGCCTGACAAATACAGAGGCAGATGCTTTCAGCACAGAGTCCCCAGTAGAAGAATTAGAGAAAGAACTGAAGGAGCTGAAAGGGCTTGAAACCTTATAGGAAGAAAAGTATCAACAAACCAGACCCCCTAGAGCTCCCAGGGACTAAACCACCAACCAAAGAGTACACATGGAGGCACCCAGGCCTCCAGCTGAATATGTGTAGCAGAGGATGTCTTTGCAATCATCGATGGAAAGAGAGGCCCTTGGTCCTGTGAAGGCTTGATATCCCAGTGTAAGGGAATGCCAAGGTGTGGAGGCGAGAGTGGGTAGGTGGACATGGGAACATCCTCATAGAAGCAGGGGGAGGAGGATGGAATAGGAAGCTTCTGGGGAAGAAATCAGGAAAGGGGATAGCATTTGAAATGTAAATAAAGAAAATATCCAATAAAAAAAAGAAAAAACAAACAACAAAAAACAAAAAAGCAAAACCAAAACAGAACAGTGGTGCATGGCTGCAATCCCAGAACTTGGGAGGCAGAGGCAGGTGAATTTCTGAGCTCAACACCAGCATGGTCTACAGAATGAGTTCCAGGACAGCCAGGACTGCACAGAGAAACCCTGTCTCGAAAATAATAATAATAATAATAATAATAATAATAATAATAATAATAATAATAATAAAGGAAGGCAAAGGAATAAATGGCTAATTAGTCTCCTTAAGTCAATTCAATAGAAAACCAGGGCAAGACCACTCATTGGGTAAAGAACTGGTCATGTAGACCCTGAGTTCTGATGTCCAGAACCTATATAAAGTCACTAGAGTTGGGAGCACCCATCTCTGATTTCTGCATGATGAACATGGAGATGGGAGATTTCCCAACAAGCTCACAGGCTTAACCTGGCATGGGTAGGTACAAAATGACAGTCTCAAAAATGGGGAAGAGGGATAACCAACATTTAAGGATGTCCCGTGAGCCCTATACAAATACTATGGAACTCAAATGCATACAACTCACCTAGCCCAACTACATACAAAGAACACTGTGGAAAACGTGTTAAAAAACAAAACAAAACAAAACAAAACAAAACAAAACAAAACAAAACTAACCTGTACAACTATGTCTATGGACTACCTGAGAACAGACAAGCAATGATTTTGTATCAAGGGGTTTGACCGTTTCTGTGGAGTCCCTGAAAACAATCCTTGCCAGTTGTAAACATGCTTAGAGTCATTTCAAAGGTGGGTGGAGATAAACAGTGCCAAGTTCAAGCCTCATTTAGTCACAATTATCTGCCACATCACGAGTATGTCAGTAATGATTAAGACAATTAATTCCATAGTTTATAAAATGGAAAGAATATTTTTGTGTTTTCTGCATGGTTCACCGAAAACCCAGAGGGATCAAGATGGAATCAAATCGTCAGATATTAGATTGAACAAAAAGCTATAGTGGCATCTATCCACATCTAGATTATCTTGGAAATTCGTGTTTGATTTTTAAAATTAAGCTCCAGCTTGCCAATTAAGATGAAAATGCTACTCCTTAACTGAACATCTTCCCTTCTCAGTTATGAAACTGGTTTCACAGTGCAGGGATTTACACTTAATTTACATTCATAAAAGCTGGACTTCAAATTCTTAGGCTACAATGCAGGAACTGACATTGTCGGTGGATATTAAATCTCAACATTTAAAAAATAACCATTCTGTGTAGCACGTGGTGGAGGCAGGCAGAAGGAAGGTGGTGGGTGTAATGAGAAAATGACGTGGGACCCTTGTAAGGAATACGCTGGTGTGAGGCTTACATCTTTAATGCTGTATTGAATGGCCTGAAAGAATGGGAACAGGAGCAGAAGTGGCCTCATGGTGCAATTGTGACTCCTAAGGAAAGCAGCTTCATAGGCATGACAATTAGCATAAGCAGTTAGTTAATTAGTGTCAGTGAAAGCCAAAGATCATTAAAGTGACACTTAGACACCTTAAAACATATATGTGTACGTTCATTACGTTTTCCTTTAATGTGAGGCCAAGCCTTTGCTCACAGGTCTGAATGCATCATTAGGTGAAACTCGGCTTTGCCTTCTCAGAGACAGTGTGTCACTCTCAAATTCTCCATGCAGCCCCCCTAAGCAGTCCTTGGTAAGATGATTTCAGGGTCAAATGAAGCCAGATGGCAAGCGTCATAGGTTTTGTGCTCTTATAGTTCACCTAATTTGACTGTGATTTTCTACACGTTACTAGGTAATGTGGAGATTTACAAGGCATTCATCTAAATGTCTATAGAAACAGCTATTTTTCACCCCTTTATTTCTTACTTTACATAATATTGAATTGTACCACACAATTAAAATGGTAGGTGTGGTTACATTGTCACTTATCATAGCACCAGCAATCTACACTTAGCTCAGTAGGAAAGAACAGGCCTAAAGGACACCATGTGCCAGGGGTCTTCTGGAGAGAATTCATATACCTGTACACCCAGTAGGGAAGAACCTCCCTTAAACCAGTGAGTTGCTTTGTTGTTGTTATGTCCTATAGCCTGCTAATATTTATTTAAATTCCAGCTCGGGAGTAAAGGGGGGAGTCAAACAGAAAAAGGGGGGTGTAGCCAATAAGATGGTGCAGAAAGAAAAGGCACTTACTACCAAGCCTCGTGACCCTAGTTTGATATCCAGAATTCATGGGTGAAAAGAGAAAATTGATTCACAGTAATAGTCCTCTGTAACAAGAAATATACCATGGCACCTGCATGCAAACACACACACACACACACACACACACACTATATATATATATATATATATATATATATATATATATATATATATATATTATTATATTATATTACATATCATATATTATATAGTATGTGTTTATATAAATATATGTGTGTATAGTGCAAGGAAGGAAGAAAAAAGAAAGAAAGAAAGAAAGAAAGAGAGAGAGAGAGAGAGAGAAAGAAAGAAAGAAAGAAAGAAAGAAAGAAAGAAAGAAAGAAAGAAGAACGAGAAGTAGGTAGGAAAACAGAGGAAACAGTACTCTTCAGGGAGAAGGGATGTAGGTGTTGCTGATAAGAAAGAAAACTAAAGGCTTTTAAAACAAACTCACAGCATTAAGTCTATCACTGAGATAGACAATCAAGAAGAATTGAGAAACAAACAAATAAAAAGTACATAAAGCAATAGGCATGGAAAGGTGAGGTTCTTGACTGAAAAGAGAGAGGAAAAAAAAACAAAAACAAAAACAAAAACTACATTGGCTTCAGGAAGAAATTAGCTCAAGTCAAAGTTTGGAATTTTGTTTATAAGATTTTGCTTCTGGTTTTGCTTTTGGCTGGTGGGTAGTACATGATTGTGGATCTGCAGAAAAGGAGTAGAAAGTGGAGTTGGACAGATTAATGATGTCAAGCATTGCATTTGGAGATTCTAAGATGTCCCTGATCCTTTGGGTCAGTTGCCTATACCCAGAAATACATGCTACGGTGAATCCCCCGTGCTGACTCTGGACCGGGATTCACATAAGCAGTTTCCACTCTCCTTCCTGTTCTCCAATACAATCTTGCCAGTGTCCTTCCTAGCTCTATAGTTCTATCTCCCTAGTTCTATCCTCTGGTGACTCAATCAAACCTTGTGTGGACTCAGCTTTCCTTATCCCATGGTGTACTCTCTTCGCCCGACCCCAACCCTTCCAGCCCACCCCATTCTTTCCTCAACTCTCACATGGAAACTTTCTACCTAGGGTGTTTAGCATCGGAACCCATCAGGGACCCAGATAGGTGCATCATACCATCTTTCCTGTCCTTCTTTGTGATCTCACCATTCTCATATTCAGCCCAGTAACAACCTTCTTACAGGAGTCCCTCCTCCCACTTCAACTATACTCACTTGAGACTCTAACTTTGGCTTTAGACCAAGGGCACCCCCTGGTCCTTTCTTCCATGTTTCTCCAGACAATTCTTTGACTTATCAAATACTACATGCAGAATCCCCTCTTTCCAAAACACATTCATATCCCTGGAGACCCTATGTCTAGGAGTGAATGGCATCCCCTTGTGTCTTACCTGAACTCTGCTCAACCTGTTCTACTAACCCACTTCTATTTCTCTTGCCACTCACTGGCCTACAGAAGTACTCCCTACCAGGCAACCCACAGCCATTATATTTTCCTAAGAGAAAGCAACAGAAACAAAGAAACAGAAAAGACAAGACCCACCCAATAAATACAAGACTAGATATCAACACTTTAAATTGTCTCCATTATCCCAATCCCAGATGCCTACTTGCCAGCACAAAACACAAGCATTACCAGCCAGGACAGTATGGCTCTATCAGTATTCAGTAACCCTACTACAATGGGTGCTTAGAACTGCAATACAGTTCAATCTCAAGGAAAGGATTTCAAATAGTTATGATGAATATGTTCAAGGACCTTAAAGAAGATATTAAGAAATCCACTAATGAAGGCCATGAAAACACAACCAAAGAGGAGGATGAAACAATGAAAATAACTTAAAACATGAAAGTGGAATTTATCAAAAAAATAGAATTATTGAAAAACCCACAAATTGAAATAAAATTAGAAAGGAAATAATTAGGAAGTCAAACAATCATCTCAGAGACAAGCCTCATCAACAGAGCACAAGAAATGAAAGAGAAAAATCTCAGGAGTTGACAACAAGTCAATGGAAATGAATACCTCATTCAAAGGAAAATGTTCATTTTAAAAATTTGAAGCATAAACCATTGAGGAAATCTACAACATTATGAACAGATCAAATCTACAAATAATGGGAATAGAGGAATAAGAAACTCAGGTCAGAGCACAGAAAATATTTTTAATAAAATCATAGAATGAAATTTGCCTAAGGAATTTGTTCATCAAGATTCCAGAAACATACAGACTTCCAAATAGACTAGGCCAGAAAATAAAATCCCTACAACAAATAATAACAACACACTAAATACTCAGAACAAGGAAAAATATTAAAATCTATAAGGGAAAAATGACAAGCAATAAATAAAATAACAGCTGACTTCTCAATAAAGAAGATCTCAAAAATGGAAAAATCTCCCATGCTCATGGATCAGCAGGATTAATATAGTAAAAATGGCTATCCTACCAAGAGCAATCTACCGATTCAATGCAATCCCCATCAAAATTCCAACTCAATTCTTCACTGAATTAGAAAGGGCAATTTGCAAATTCATCTGGAATAATAAAAATACTAGGATAGCAAAAACTATTCTTAACAATAAAAGAACCTCTGNGGGAATCAACATGCCTGACCTTAAGCTGTACTACAGAGCAATTGTGATAAAAGCTGCATGGTACTAGTACAGTGACAGACTGGTAGATTAATGGAACAGAATTGAAGACCCAGAAATGAACCCACACACCTATGTTTACCTGATCTTTCACAAAGGAGCTAAAACCATCCAGTGGAAAAAATACAGCATTTTCAACAGATGGTGCTGGCACAACTGGCTCTTAGCATGCAGAAGAATATGAATTGATCTATTCTTATCTCCTTGTACAAAGCTCAAGTCTAAGTGGATCGAAGACCTCCACATAAAACCAGAGACACTGAAATATATAGAGGAGAAAGTGGGGAAAAGCCTTGAAGAAATAGGCACAGGGGAAAATTTCCTTAACAGAACAGCAATAGGCTGTGCTGTAAGATCAAGAATCAACAAATNGNACCTCATAAAATTGCAAAGCTTCTGTAAGGCAAAAGATACTGTCAATAAGACAAAGAGGCCACCAACACATTGGGAAAGAATTTTTACCAATCCTAAATCTGATAGAAGACTAATATCCAATATATACAAAGAGCTCAAGAAGCTGAATTCCAAAATTCAAATTACCCCATTAAAAATGGGGTACCGAGCTAAACAAAGAATTCTCAACTTAGGAGTACTGAAGGGCTGAGAAGCACTTGAAAAAATGTTCAACATCCTTAATCATCAGGGAAATGCAAATCAAAACAACCCTGAGATTTCACCTCACACCAGTCAGAATGGCTAAATTCAGGGGACAGCAGATGCTGTCAAAGATGTGGAGAAAGGGGAACACTCCTCCATTGTTGGTGGGATTGCAAGCTTGTACAACCACTCTGGAAATCAGTCTGGTGGTTCCTCAGAAAATTGGACATCGTATTATTGGAGGATCCAGCAATACCTCTTCTTGTATATACCCAGAAGATCTTCCAACTGGTAATAAGGAAACATGCTCCACTATGTTCATAGCTGCCCTTTTTATAATAGCCAGAAGCTGGAAAGAACCCAGATGTCCCTCAACAGAGGAATGGATACAGAAAATATGGTACATTTACACAATGGAGTACTCAGCTATTAAAATCAATGAATTTATGAAATTCTTAGGCAAATGGGTGTATCTGGAGGATATCATCCTGAGTGAGGTAATCCAATCACAAAAAAAACTCACTTGATATGCACTCACTGATAAGTGGTATTAGCCCAGAATCCTAGAATATCCAAGATACAATCTCCAAAACACAAGAAAATCAAGAATAAGGAAGACCAACATGTGGATACTTCATTCCTCCCTAAAAATAGGGAATAAAATACCCATGAAAGAAGTGGCAGAGACAAAGTTTGGATCTAAGACAAAAGGATGGACCATCTAGAGACTGCCCCNCCCGGGGGTCCATCCCATAATCAGCCACCAAATGCAGACACTATTGCATATGCCAGCACTATCTTGCTGAGAGGACACTGATATAGCTATCTCTGTGAGGCTATTCCAATGCCTGGCAAATATAGAAGTTGATGCCCACAGTCATCTATAGGATAGAACACAGAGACCCTAATGGAGGAGCTAAAGAAATTACCCAAGGAACTGAAGGAGTCTGCAACCCTATAGGTGAAACAACAATACGAACTAATCAGTACCCCCAGAGCTGGTGTCTCTAGCTGCATATATAGCAGAAGATGGCCTAGGCAGCCATCACTGGGAAGAGAGGCCCCTTGGTCTTGCAAACTTTATATACCCCATACAGGGGAACACCAGGGCCAAGAAGTGAGAGTGGGTGGGCAGGCGAGCGGGGAGGGGGGAGGGTATAGGGGACATTTGGGATAGCATTTGAAATGTAAATGAAGAAAATATCTAATAAAATAAGTTTAAAAAAATCTAAAAATCAAAAGGGCCTGCATGCATGTTCTACAAATTGTAAGAAACCGCAAAATCAGGTCTAATTACTATACCCAGCAAAACAATCAATCACAATAGATAGAAAGAATATCATTCCATGATAAAACCAAATTTAAGCAGTATATATCTACCAATCCAGTTCTACAGAAAACAGCAGAAGGAGAACTTCAGTTGTAATAGGTTCACCACACCACAGCAAACAGAAGAATAAATAATCCCATATCATCAAATGAGAAAGTAGGGGAATACACAGTCAACAACAAAATAGTAGGAATAAATGCATACTTCTCACAGACACCACTAATATTAACAGTCTCTAATCACAAATAAAAAGACAGATTGGCTTAGAAAACTGGGCCCATTCCTTTGCTGAATGCACGAAACATAGCTTATCATAAAGGATAGGTGTCATCTTAGAGTAAAAGGAAGGAAGAAGATATTCTAAGCAAACAAGGCCAAGAAGCAGGATGTATAAAAAAAATACACTATAAACCAAAATTAATCAAAAGAGATAAAGATACTAGATACTCACCAAAGGAAAAAAAATCCACCAAGAATATACTGCAAATCTAAACATTTATATACCAAACACATGGGCGCCTAAGTTCATAAAAGAAACACTACTACAGATGACATCATGTTTGCCCACACTGTTATAGTGGGTGATTTCAATGGCCAATTCTTGACAATCAACAGGTATTTCAGGTAGAAACTAAACAAAGAAATGTTGGAATTAAATAATGTTGCAGATCAAATGGTCCTAGCAGATATTTACAGAGCATTACACCCAAACACAAAGGGATATATCATCTTATCAGTAGTTCATAGATCTTTCTCCAAAATTGAAAACATACTTGATCACAAAGCAACTCTCAATAGATATAAGAAAATTTAAATTATATTATGTTTCTTTTCTGATCACCTTGGATTAAATCTGAATAAAAAAAGAAAGCTAGCAAATTTTTAAAAACTGAAAAACTCTCTACAGAATGAAAAAAATGAGTCAAGATATGAATTAGTAAATAAATTAAAACTTTCTAGAATTGAAAGTGCAACACAGTGTATCCAAATGTATGGGACACAATTAACTGTTGCTAAGAGGCAAGTTCATAACACTAAGTGACTACAGAAAAAAGTTGGAGAGATTGCATAGTAACAACTTAAGGCCACTCCTGAAGGCTTTGAATGAAAAGAAGAACTAACAGTGTATAAGTATATAGCAAGAAATAATCAAACTTGGAGATGAAAGCAATAAAGTACAGGCAAAAATATCAATTAAAAAGTCAATGAAACTAAGAATTGATTCATTGAGGAAATCAATAAGATAGAAAAATCTTTAGCTTAATTAACTAAAAGGTGGAGAAATAAGATCCAAATCAATAAAACTAGAGATGAAAAGAGAAATATAACAATAGACATCAAGGAAATTCAGGGTACATAGTTTAAAATCTGAACTCCACTATATTGGAAAATTTAAAATAAATAATTTTTTGTATATATGATGTACCAAAGTCAAATTCCAACTGGATAAGCAATTTAACCCCTAGTGAAATACAAGCAGTAATGAAACATCTTTCAAACAAAATAAGTTGAGGGCCAGATTGACTCAGTGTAGAATTCTACCAGACTTTAAAAAAAGAATTAATGCCAATACTTCTTATGATATTCCACATAACAAAAACAGAAGAAACTTTTTCCAATTCTTTTTATGAGGCCTCAGATTAACTCATCTCCAAACTCTGCCGATAGCCAATGATGAAAAAGAAATACAGACTAATTTCTCTAATAAATATAGATCGAATGTTCCCAAGAAAATAATGGCAAACTGAATCTAAGAACACATCAAAAAGATCACCCAAAATAATAAAGTAGGCTTCAGTTCAGAGATGCATGGATGGTTCAATATATGTAAATTCATATGTGTGACCCACCACATAAAGACTGAACAGGGAAGGGGGATAACATTTGAAATGTAAAAAAATAAAATAAAATAACCAATTAAAAAAAAAAAGACTGAAAGACAAATTACACAACCATTTCATTAGACAGAGAAAAGGCCTTAGGCAAAATTCAATATCCCTTCAAGATAAAAGACTTAGAGTGACTAAGAGTTCAAATAACATACCCCAGTGTTAATAAAAGGCAATTTATAACAAGCCCATAGTCAATATCAGCCTAAATAGAGAGAAACACAAAGCAGTTTTTACTAAAATCAGGAAGAAGACAAGGATGCTATCTTAGTCAGGGTTTCTATTCCTGCACAAACATCATGACCAAGAAGCAAGTTGGGGAGGAAAGGGTTTATTTAGCTTACACTTCCATCATCACCAAAGTCAGGACTGGAACTCAAGCAGGTCAGGAAACAGGAGCTGATGCAGAGGCCATGGAGGGAGGGATGTAACTTACTGGCTTGCTTCCTCTGCCTTGCTCAGCTGGCTTTCTTATAGAACCCAGGACTACCAGGCCAACCATAGCACCACCCACAATGGGCCCTCCCATCCTTGATCACTAATTGAGAAAATGCCTTACAGCTGGATCTCATGGAGGCATTTCCTCAAGGGAGGCTGCTTTCTCTGTGATAACTCCAGCTTGTGTCAAGTTGACAAACCAAACCAGCCAATACTCTCTCTTTATGTAGTCAATACAGTACATAAAATCTTAGCTAGAGAAATTAGACAACTGAAGGAGATGAGGAGGATACTAATAAGAAAGGAGAAGCTAAAATGTCTTTATGGAGGTGCAGATGATATGATTTTCACACATAAATGACTCTGAAAATCTCCCCAGGGAACTCCAGCAGATAAACACTTTTAGCAAAGTAGCAGTAGACAAAATTGACTCACAAAAATCTGTAGTCTTCTTACATTTAAGTGTCAAATTAACTTCAAAAGAAATCAGGAAAATTACACAATAACCTCAAAAATATAAAATATCTCTGGTAACTCTAACCAAGCAAGTGAAAGACATATATGATAAAAAAAAATTTAAGACATTTGAAGAAAGAAATGAAAGAAAGAAGATGGGAAGATCCCCCCATACTCATGTATTGAGGAGATTAATATAATGAAAATGTTATTCTACCAAAAGCAATCTACTGATTGAATGCAATACCAATCAAAACTCCAACACAATTCTTTAGAGATATTAGAAAGGATGTTTCAGCTTTGTAAGAAAGTACACACAGACACACATACAGAGAGAGAGAG
>NC_034593.1:67312211-67317506 GCF_900095145.1 Mus pahari
GAGAGAGAGAGAGAGAGAGAGAGAGAGAGAGAGAGAGAGAGAGAGAGAGGAGAAAACAAAATCAGGACAGCTAAAACAATACTTAATAACTTTTTTAAAAAACAGAAATATATCATTATTTCATTCCTAACCTCAAGTTGTACTATAGAGTCACTGAAATAGAAATGGCATGATATTGGAATAAAAACAGGCATAGTTATAATATCCAGAGACTAGATACAACCTAGATGTCCCTCAAATGAAGAATGAATAAAAAAATATGGTTGAGTTACATGACAGAATACTATTCAGCTATTAAAAACAAGGTCATCATAAATTTTGCAGGCAAGTGGATGGAACTAGAAAATATCATAATTGTGGTAACCCAGACTCAAGAGGATATGCATGGTGGGTACTTACTTATAAGTGGATATTAGCTGTAAAATACAAGATAACTTCACTACAATCCACAGAACAAAAGAAGCCAAAAAGCAAGGAAAGCCGGAGAGAAAATAGTTGAATCATTCTCAGAAGGGGCAATAAAATAGATATTGGAGGTAGATGGAGCTAGGAAAGTGGGTGGGAGAGGGGAGGAGAGCGGCCAGGTGTGGGACAGGTGCAGGGAGAACAGCAATTGTTTGGCAGGGTGGGGACAGAGCATCTCCAGAACCGGATTGAAGGGTAGGTGTGCGTTTCAGGGGGTCTATGGGGGTGACTCTATTTATTATCCAGGGTCAAGTTTGTAAGTTACATAGCCTTCCTAAATATATAGGGAGCCAAGTGTTGAGAATACAGCCTGTGGAGGGCATTCAAAATTCTAGCCATAGTATCTAATATTCAGTCAAGTGCACTTTCCAGTTGATTTGAACTACGGTTTAATACTTAGGGCGGGGGGAGTGTATAGGGGACTTTCAGGATAGCATTTGAATTGTAAATGAAGAAAAATCTAATAAAAATTGAAAAAAAAAAAAGAAGAAGAAAAGAAAATAATTATTCCCATATCTGCCTCTAGTGGTCATATCTAGCCTTGCACCTACTATGTAACAGATAATGAATACATTTCTGCTCAGTGGTTAGACTTTACAAATGAAGTGAAGTCTGTTTTCTACTCACACTGAACATCAAAACCTTAACAGACACCTAAACAAAACCATTAAAAATAAATTTTAAAATGAGAAGAAAACAAACAGTTAAATTTTAAAGTACTGAAGAGAAAAGAACGTTAAAATATTATTTTTAAATTTAGTGCAGCTTTGTAAGTGTAGACAAGTTTGAAGGAATAACATAGAAGGTGAATTAATGGGTTAGTATGTTTGATCATTAAGTTATTGGACTTTGAATTCCTTTAAAAATTTTAAATTTTACTATTTTTTTATGTGTGCATAGAATTGTGTCTCTAAATATAATGTACACATGTGTACAGATGCCTTCAGAAACTAGAGGAAGGCGGTCTGCGCTTTTGAGCTGGAGTTATAGGTAGTTGTGAGCCCTACAACTTAGATGCAGAAAACTGCAAGAGCATCAAGAACTCATAATCACCATACCATTTCTACAGCTAACCTATTGCAGTTCAAACCTTGCTGATGAAGTTTAAATGTAAATAAAATATTAAGAAACATTTTCAGGCCACATAGTAGCTTACAACTGTCTTTATCACAGTTTCCGGGGATCCAGTGCTCCTCCTTTGTTCTCTGTGGCACCAGACATACAAAACAATCACATACATAAAATAATTCTTTTAAAAAGAAAACATTTTTATAGATAAAATACACACAGGTTTAGTTGGGCATGGTAGCACACGCCTTTAATCCCAGCACTCGGGAGGCAGAGGCAGGTGGATTTCTGAGTTTGAGGCCAGCCTGGTCTACAGAGTGAGCTCCAGGACAGCCAGGGCTTTACAGAGAAACCCTGTCTCGAAAAGCCAAATAAAAAAAACCCCAAAAAACAAACAAACAAACAAAAATACACACAGGTTTAATACATGTATGTAATGTTGCATATGTTGGGAAAACACTAACAATTGATTAAAGTTATACATTTCAGAAATTTATAATTGATAAAAGAGAACCAAGAGGAAATACTCATTTTCTCAATCTCTTTAGTAATCAATGAAGGGAAATTAATAATATTAATCCTTTTATTAGTAGTAATTCTAGATAATCCTATTTTGAAGTTTATACCAAATATGACTCATGTTGTAAAATATTTGAAAAGGACAATAATTCCAAAGTAATTCTAAATAAGGACACAACTGCTGGAGAGCAAGTTGGCAGTATACCTCAAGAGACATAAAATATTCATCTCATTTGATTTATGAATTTCTCTTCTAGAAATGGACCCATGGAAAAGCAATTTGCTCACAAATGCAATCTGAGAGAAGCAGTTTTCATGAAAAGATTATCATTGCAAAGTGAGTGTTATTTTTTGTGTATGGTTTGATCCTCTTCTTCTTCTTCTTCTTCTTCTTCTTCTTCTTCTTCTTCTTCTTCTTCTTCTTCTTCTTCTTCTTCTTCTTCTCCTTCTTCTTTTTAATGCTGTAGGACTGGTCTTCAAAGCAGTGATAGAAGAGGTAGTTGAGCCTAAGAGAAGTCACTGGGGGTGCTGTTATCAGAGGAAATCGAGGTTACTCTCATGGGAACTTGTACTTGTTCTTATGAATGCATTGCTAAAAGAATGGCAGGACTGGGCCTTCCCCTCATTCTTCAAACTCAGGCATGATGTGCTTTCTTCCTCTCCGACATCTATCTTTCTTTCTTTCTTTCTTTCTTTCTTTCTTTCTTTCTTTCTTTCTTTCTTTCTTTCTTTCTTTCTTTCTTTCTTTCTTTCTTTCTCTCCTTTGTTTTTTTCTTTTTTCTTTTTCTTTTCTTTTTTTTTGAGACAGGGTTTCTATGTATAGCCCTGGCTGTCCTGGAACTCACTTTGTAGACCAGGCTGGCCTCGAACTCAGAAATCCAGAAATCCACCTGTCTCTGCCTCCTAAGTGCTGGGATTAAAGGCGTGTGCCACCATGCCTGGCTCTCGGACATGTTTCTGCCCCAACTGCCATTTATCATGATGTGATGCAAGGTCTTTATAAGTTCTTCCATGATGATATTTGGACTTTCAGCCACAAGAACTATAAGCTCAATAATCCTCTCTTTGCAGGTTTTCAAGTCCCGGGTATTTTATTATGCTAATAAATTAAGGCAAACCAATACAGTTAATTTCTGTAGACTACTAACACCAAGAGGCTAACTCTTAGAGAATAGTTTTAACAGTGTATTGAATAAACAGTTTAGAAAGATAGATAGATAGATAGATAGATAGATAGATAGATAGACAGATAGATAGATATAGATAGATGTAGAAAGAAGATAGATGATAGGTAGATAGATAGATGATAGATGATAGATGATAGATGATAGATAGATAGATGATAGATAGATAGATGATAGATAGATAGATAGATAGATAGATAGATAGATAGATAGATAGATGTAGAAAGAAGATAGGTAGTTATAGTTATAGTTAGTTGGTAGAAAGATCGTATTAGATCATTATAAGGGGACAGATGATAAATAGGTAGATATGATAGCTTGATTATACATCAATGATATGTAAAAATAGAAATAGATATACAGACAAATGGCAGATTAGATAGATAGATGATATATACAGATGATTTATAGATGATATATAGATACATGATCCATGAAAGAGATAATGATAGATCAATTTAGATAGCTAGCTATAGATATATGATAGATATAAGTAGATGGGAGATATAGATAGATGATTGGTTGATGATAGGTGATACATAGTGATATGATAAATAAAAGAAATAGATAGATAATGACAATATAGAGGTAGATGATAGATAATAATTAGATAAATAATAGATAATAGATATAGGTAGATGATAGATGATACATATGTGGATGGTACATATATATTTATAACAAAGGAGATAGGTGAATGTATGATAGTCAAAGTTAACATTTCAGTAATTGGCAGTGTGGCAGTAGACTATGTTTGTAACTTTCTTTATGTAGTTACCTAGTCTGTGTTTTCTTTGTCTTCAGCTGACTGCAGCTAGACGTTTTTTAAATCTAATAATAAAAACCTTTCTTGCCAGAGAAACTGGATCATTCCTAAACTCTACAACATCATAATTTTCTTACCTTTATCATAGGGCATAGTAACATAAATAAAATAAATTACTAAAATAAAATAAAATAAAAAATTTTAGGAAACTTCCAAACCCATTGTTTCTTACCTCTATTTTTGTGGAGTAGTATTTAATTTCCTCTAGGTACACAGGATCTATGATCCCAGCCTATACAACAAGAACTTCCTTAGCCTGTCAATTGGAGATAATGATTTGCTACATTTTACATACTTCTGTTTTCTAATCATTTGATATATTGTCATTACATCTTTACTAATAGAATTAGAGTGATTAGTACTTTTCAGTTTAACAGGGTTCCAGTATTATCTTAGTCCATTCAGGCCACTGTAATGAAAATGTTTCCTAGTGGGAAATTTATAAATACTAGAAACATTTCTAACATCTTTGTAGCCTGAAAAATACAAAATCAAGGCACTAAGAAATTCCATTCTGTCATGGCCTTGTTCTCTGCTTCAAAGGTGACATATTTTTTTCCTGCTACATCCTTATGTGGTGGGAAAGACAAATGTTCTCTCTTAAGTTTTTGTTTTTGTTTTTTTATAATAATGACAGTAATATTCACCATCAGAATCATCATGACTTAATCATCCACCAAAGGACCTCAACTCTTAAAATGGTCACATTAACAATTAACTTTCAACATGAGAATTTTGGATAAACATATTTAGAACAAAGAGAACTATTGCCTAAATCTTCAGAGCCAACATATTTCTCCAGAAAAAAGAACTAAGAGGATATGCAAAAATCTTTTTTCACAGAAATAAATTTAACATAAGAGATTATCTGCATGGTTATGGTGGCTGAAGGGTCCAAGGCTTCAAGTCTCAAAGAGGGACAACTAAAATCACTAATGATATAGTCCCAGTCCTGTAGGCAAAATGTTTTTGTACATCATGTAAAGGTTATGGGTGTGTTATTAAAATGCTTATTTCTCTGCCCTCATATCTTGGCTCAGTCCAGATATAGAACTGTAATGCTTATATCAAGCATTTCCTGTCTCAAGCTTGTATAAAGAATTCTTACCATTTGTTCTCTGCCTTGTCAATAAGAGATGATCACCCAATGGGACTTCTGCCAGCCAGGGGAAGAAGAAAGAGAGATAAGGAGAGAGAGAGAGAGAGAGAGAGAGAGAGAGAGAGAGAGAGAGA
>NC_034593.1:67317544-67337333 GCF_900095145.1 Mus pahari
GAGAGAGAGAGAGAGAGAGAGAGAGAGAGAGAGAGAGAGAGAGAGACATTAAAAGGAATAAAGGATTTCAATAGAGCTTAACTGTTCAATAGAGTTCAAGAGGAGTATGGAAGGACCAAAAGACAAGTATTTGGGGGATTTTAGGCTGGGAGCCATATTCATTTAGGGAATTAAAATAGATCAAATGACTGCCCAGGGATTTCTATAAAGCTTTAAAATAAATCTTGGTCTCTCTGCATCTATTCAGGAACTAGGTAGAATAAAACAAAACAAAACAAAAAACAAACAAAAAACAAAAACAATAAAAAACCAACCAAATAAACAAAAAAAGACACAAAAAAAGAAAAACAAAATCCTCAGTTGCTGTATTAATTTACTACATACATTTAGATTAAAATTAACACTTATAATTGGAACCAAACTTGTGTCACCCAAAGTGAAATAGTTTTTAATAAACTCTATTAATTACTAATATGACCTGGCTAGTAATTTGTCTTACTGTATGTTATTTATTATTGTAAGCGAAGGAGACTTTTGTTAGACAAAATGGGGAAATGTTGGGGATTTATCTGGTCCTGCTGTGTATTTAAATGTGAAATACTAGCCCCCAAGGTCTGGTTGGCCCTGACTAGCAAATTCTCATATATACCAAGTGATGCTATGTAAACTTCAGTTTAAAACTATTGGTTAAATAAATGTGGCTACAGCCAATTACTGGGGAGAATAGAGGAGGCAGATTCTCATTTACTGGGCAGGGGGGTCACAGATAGGACCAATAAGAGGAAGGGGAACAATGGAGGAAGAAGACTGACAGAATAGGAGGTCTCCATTAGATATGATGAACTAGGAGCATGTGACAGGTGCAAGGGACCCTGAGGAGAGCCTGGTGGAGCAGAAATAATCTGGGAAGACCCAAACAGCAAGTGTTTGGGGGGTGGGCACAGTTGGGAAAGCAGACAGTCTAGCATAGAGAGAAAGATTATGGATAATTCCTCCAGTACTTGTGCAAAAGCTGATTAAATAAGTCCATAGGAGTCTGACTCAGTTATTGGGGGTATGGCTTAGTCATAGTAATAATTATAGAGTTTATTAAAAAAAATTTTACACAGTCAAAGTTCTAAGGTTTGAGGATCAGCAGGACCAAAAGGGAACATTCTCAACTACAAATCTGAGAAAGAAGGTAGAGATCTTTGAAGACAACAGACATAGAAGAAAATGTTTCTTACTCAGCCTTTTATTCAATTCAGACCTCTCCTGCAGTAGATGAACCCACTCAGCTGACCAATTCAATTGCTCCTCAAATCCCAAGATGGGCTGTGCCTCTTTGGCACACTCAGAAGAATAGAGTCAAGTTGGCACATAAAATCAATTATCACATGAAGTATAAAATAAATGACAAGGTCAGGCATGTTCTGGGGAGCTTTGGCCATAATAAGAACAAAAGAAGGAAATGAAGGATAACTTTGTTTTTCTTCCTTAGGTTCTTGGATGAACTGTGGTTCAACATATTCTGAAGATGCAGTCCAAAGAAGGAAGCACAGTCAAGATGAGTGCTGTGATGCACATATGAGTCATTCTATTATCTCTGGGATAGAAGCAGAGAGTGGAGAGTTCCAAGTGTATAAACCTGAAAAGAAATAGTTGACATTATACATATTAAGGATGCACAATGAGCAGAGTGGGTGGTGAAAGGTAAAGCCTTGGAGAATTCTTAACATGAAAGAGCAGGAGAAACCTAAGTTGGCCTCTCTTCTCTGTTGGATAATGAATGGCATGCTTATATGCAACAAGGAACAAAGGATTATTACTCAGGAGTATTTGTGTTGGATGTTTGAGTTTTGTTGTTGAGCAACTAACAAAACAAGTCTTAGTTGTCTGTGGGTATTGCTTTTTGAAGTGGAAATGGAGGCCTATTCGCCTGTAGTGAACCATGAATGATGGAGTAGACGGAAAGACTGCTTATAACACACACAGCCAACCAATGGAATGCATCCAAGAAGCTTTTAAAACTTACTTCTCTCAAGTAACCAAACAGGGAAGTATGTTCAGTTGCTAACTTCTGCTTGTTCAAAGGCTGCAGTAAGCTTCTTTCCTCTTTGGCCCTAAAGTGTTCCTATGCAGAAGGAGACAAAAGGCTTATTACAGAGCAAGTATCTGTGCTAGTTGTTAGAATTTTGTCCACCTATGGTAGTTTGAATGAGAATCTTCCCATAAACTCATATATTTGAATGATTAGTGACCAAGGAGTGATACTGTAAGAAGGATTAGAGGGTGTGGCCTTGTTGGAGGAAGTACGTCACATGAGGTGGGCTTTGAGGTTTCAAAAGACCCTGTCACTCTCTCTGCCTGCTGTTCATAGGTCAGAATGTAGCAAGTTCTCAGTTACTTCTTTAGCATCAGGCCTGCCTGGGTGACACTACATTTCCCATCATGATGATAACAGACTAACTTTCTGACACTGTAAGCTAGTCCACAATTAAATGCTTTCATAAGAGTTACTTTGTTCACAGTGCTTCTTCACAGCAGGAGAACAGTAAAAAGACACCACCCCATTCTCTTTTGGACTGCATGTAAAAAAAAAAAAAAAGACTTGTTTTAGGTTACTGGCCATTTTGATGTATGAAGGAGTAATATTGGCTCTTTACCTATAGTGCACAATGGTTGGATAATTGGAATAAAGTCAGATTGTAATGTAACTATCCACTGAGATGTATCAAAAACTATTTAAACTTACTATTTTCCTGGAGTCAAAATAGGCATTGTCTCCTGTTACATTTCCAAGGTTAGTATACTTCTTTAAACTTTAACAGTAATATTAAATGAATACTGCTACTCAAAAAGAATTATTATTGGCTGTTGAAAGTTTTGTCCATTTAATTTATCCTTGGGAGTGCAGCTAAACACTTATCATGCTTCAGAGAGCGTTGCTTTCTGAAACGCTCACAGATGCCTCTTCACCTTCTCTGAAGATGCGTGCTGGACTGGAAATCTAGGCCACTTATAACACAACCACTGTTTGCTACACATCCAAGATACTCACTAAATTTACTTCTTTCAGTGAGTCAAAGAACAGAACATATGTAATCAAATTCTGATTTATCAACTGTAGTTTCTCTTCTCTTTAAGAATAATGGAATTAAGCCGGGCGTTGGTAGCACGTGCCTTTAATCCCAGTACTCAGGAGGCAAAGGCAGGCAGATTTCTGAGTTTGAGGGGCCAGCCTGGTCTACAAAGTGAGTTCCAGGACAGCCAGGGCTATACAGAGAAACCCTGTCTTGAAAAAAGAAAAAAACAAAACAAAAAAAAGAATAATGGAATTTCATGCAATAAGAAGTGAAGAAGTGAAGATATATTTCTCACAAACAATTTTTGGTAGCTGTTAGAGCTTTGTCTACTTATCTTCTGAATGTAACCATCATAAATAGTCTCAGGGTTCTGAAGGTGCTGTCTTTGCATTTGTAATATTAATGCTCTTTAGAGTCTATGAAAATGCATGGTGAGTCTGAAGGAATGACTGCAAATATCACAGCCACCGACTGAGATACATCCCAGAAACATATTAAGCTTACTTCTCCCACATATTCAAGGGCGGGAAAATATTCACTTCTTTTGCTACCTGTTTCTTTTTTCAAGGTCTACGATAGGCTTCTTTTCATATGTAGTAAAAACAGAATTGTAATGCAGAATCTATTTGCTCGCCTACATCTTTGTATACTTAACCTCTGTCTTGTAGTGCAAGTGATAAAATCAGTCTTGGGCTTCAGAGACAGTTAATTTTGAAGTGGTGTGTGATGGTTAATGGCAAGGAAAGATGATGATACAGCTCGCCTTTGACATATATCCAAGAATTATGCCAAACTTCTGTACAGGAAGGGAATATATCCACTTGCTTCCAGTCTGTTTTTATATAAAATGGCATTTTTATTAATTCTTTGATAATTCCATACAACATATTTTGGTTATATACATACCTCCCTCAACTCCTCTGAGACCCATCCACACCCACGTACCCACCGAATTTCATGTTCTCTTTTTGTTTATTTGTTTCATTTGTTTGAGCCCATCAAGTCCAGTTTGAATTGTTCAATTTCTCTTGGTGTGGGCATGTGTTGTAGTGTGTTTGATCTAATAGGGCTTACACTATTAAACAAAACTAGCTGTCCTTCTCCAAGAAGTTATCAAATGTCAATATCTCTTAAGATTTGGCATGGGACTAGAGTTTCTATTCTGGTTATAAAACACCAAGTCCAAAAGCAAAGCTTTTTTTTTTTTTTTTTTTTTTTTTTTTTTTTTTTAGCTTACAGCTTAAATTCCATCAACCAAGGAAATCAGGATAGGAACTCAAGACAGGAACCTGGTGGAAGGGACTAATGCAGATGACATGAAAGAATGCTGCCACTGCTTGCTTCTGATGGCTTTCTCAGTCTGCTTTCTTATAGCATCCATGACCACCAGCCGAAGAGTGACCTTGCCCACAATGATCTAGGCCCTCCCACATCAATCATCAAAGAAGAAAATGAACTACATTTGTCTTATGGAGGTATCTTATTCAAATGAGTTTGCCTCTTCCTAAGTTATGATATCTTATATCAAGTTGAGATAAAACTGAGTAGCACACTTGTAATCCAGACATCCCATTTAGGGCTGAGAACTTCAAGATGCTTATTCTCTGCACACTGACCAGTTTTAGATCTCTGTGTTGCCACCTATTGAAGAAAGAAACTTTTATGATAAGGGCTGAAGGATGCATTTATCAGTGGGTATAATAAGTCACTAGTAGTCATTTTGATATTACATCCATTTAGCAAAGCAATAGTATTAGATTCTTCCTTAGATCCTATGACCTATCTAGCTGTAGGTTCATGGGTGGGACTGGTAACAGTTCCATTTATGGGTTCTATCTTCTGGAGTTGTCCTTAATTTCTCCCACTATATTTGTGCCATTATTTCACCGGGGAATATCTTATCAGGCCAGTTAATATTGTAGCTCACATTATTCAAAGATGGGTGAAATTGGGGAATGCTTTTCTCCTGCAGGAGCATACACAATACTATTCATCACTATGAAGGTTAGCCAGTAGTGACAAAACTTCCTGTTTAGTATCTATTTGCCTTTCTACATTTTATGGCTTCAGCAAAAAGCTCTTACAATCAAGTTCTTAAGGGTAAACCGGAATGACAATAGACTGTAAAGCTTTGAGGTGACCGCAGATGTGCAAACTTATATGTTAGTCTTCAATTATATTTCATTGATTAATGTATATTTTAATACCAACACCTTGATGTGTGTATTACTAATATAGCTGCGTAGTGTGCCTTAAAATCATCAACAATGATACCTCTAGCTGTTCTGTTGTGCAGTATTGTTTGGGCTGCCCTGGTGTTTTTGTGTTTCAATACAAAATTTAAGATTTTTTTTTTCAATTTCTGTGAAGAAGGGCATTAGAATTTTGATGGAGATTGCATTGAATGGTTGTTTTAAGAATATTAATCCTGCTGGGTGTGGTGGCACATGCCTTTAATCCCAGCACTGGGGAGGCAGAGGCAGGCAGATTTCTGAGTTCAAGGCCAGCCTGGTCTACAAAGTGAGTTCCAGGAAAGCCAGGGCTATACAGAGAAACACTGTCTCAAATAAAAAAAAAAAAAGATTAATCCTATCAATCTTTGAGCATGAGAGGTACTTCCATCTCCTAGTCCTTCTTCAATGCATTTGTCAGTGTTTGGAAATTTTCAATATACAAACCTTTCATTTCCATAGTTCAACTTATTTCAAGATTTTATTTATTTATTTATTTATTTATTTATTTATTTATTTATTTATTTTGTTCTTTCAGTTTTGATTACATTCACATATACTCTCCCAGATTTTCCAAATTTACAACCTTTATCTATCCAACTTTGGGATGTTTAAGAAATCTGAGAGGCTCTGCCAGAGCCTGACAAATAGAGAGGCAGATGCACGCAGCCAACCATTGAACTGAGCACAGGGTCCCCAATGGAGAAGTTAGAGAAAGGACTGAAGGAGCTGAAAGCATTTGCAGTCCCATAGGAAGAACAACATATCAACCAGCCAGACCCTCACGCACCCCCATCCAGAGCTCCCAGGGACTAAACCACCAACCAAAGAGTACACATGGAGGGACTCATGGCTCCAGCTGTGTATGTAGCAGAGGATGGCCTTATTGGGCATCAATGGGAGGAGAGGCCCTTGGTCCTGTGAAGGCTCAATGCCCCAGTGTAGAGTAATGTGAGGGCAGGGAGGTGGGAGTGGGTGGGTGGGTAAACACCCTTATGGAAATAGGGGGAAGGAGGATGGGATAGGGGGATTCAGGGGGGAAACTGGGAAAGGGGGTAGAATTTGAGATGTAAATAAAGAAAATACCTTAAAAAAAAGAAAGAAGTCTTCAAGATCAATTTATTCTGCCCAAATTTGGATGCATGGTCTTCCACTGGACTGTGGTTTGTGTTCTGTGGGTCTGGAACATAGCACATTTGATTACTTCCTGTTTGCTTTTTCAAAGGCTACTTGAAGTTACCTTTCCCTTCGACAGTAACCTGTTCATATGCAATGAGGGATGAATGGTTATTTATCAAAAAGTATTTATGACTTGACCTCTCTCAGAGTCAAAGAATGAGAAATCAAAGTTGGATACAACTGAAAACATTCTTCTTCTGCTTCTATCAGTGCTTGGGTGTTTGATTATTTGTCTACTGTAAATAATCCATAGTGAATCAGAAGGAATCACTAATTATGACAGAAATACCTTTTTTATTAAAATATTTTATTAGGTATTTTATGTATTTACATTTCAAATGTTATTCCCATTCCCAGTTTCCCCTCCAGAACCCCCATTCCTTCTCCCTCCCCCTGCTTCTATGAGGGTATTCCACACCACCACCCATCCACTCCCACCTCACCACCCTGGCATTCCCCTATACTGGGGAATTGAGCCTTCACTGTACCAAGAGCCTCTCCTTCTACTGATGCCCGACAATGCCATCCTCTGCTACATATGCAGCTGGAGCCATGGGTCCCTCCATGTGTACTCATTGGTGGGTGGTTTAGTCCCTGGAAGCTCTGTGGGGTCTGGTTGGTTGATATTGTTGTTCTTTCTATGGGGTTGCAAACCCCTGCAGCTCCTTCATTCCTTTTTCTAACTCCTCCATTGGGGAATATGGAATATATGCAATAACTAATATAAAATAAGTATATATTTATAATAAGTATAAATTAATAACTAATGTTTAAGATATACCAGGTGTTTTTTTTCATTTTTATGTTCCAAAATCTTTGTATTATAATTTTTAAATTTAAATTTCCTTTTTATTGAAAATAGATTCTTTTCTCAGAAAATATATACTGATTATAGTTTTCCCTTCCTCTGTTCCCAGTTTCTCACCCATCTTCTTCCCACCCAGTTGTACTCCCTTCCTGTTTCACATTGGAAAAGAGCATGCTTCTAAAAAATAATATTAACTATAATAAGATAAAATAAATGCTATCACATTGAAGTTGGGAAGAACAAACCAACAGAAGGTAAAGAGCCCAAGAGAAGGCATAAGAGACTCACTCATCTGCAAACCCAGGAGTACCATAAAAACACTAAGCTGGAATTCATACTACATACACAGAGGCTCTGGTGTGGACCTGTGTGGGTCCTATGCATGCTGATTCGGTTTCTCTGAATTCATATAATCTCTGCTCATGTTGATTTAGAGGGCTTTGTTTTCTTGGTTCCTCCAGTTTCAAGTGTGCACAGACTGTCAATATTCTTTAAGGCTATATTTTTAGTGCCAAATAGATGAAACTTTATACGAAGTTCAAGTGACACTACAGACACTTACAGAGACAAGAGTTAGGCAAAAGACAGACTAATGGAATGATTATTATTTGACCATAACCTTATATTTACTCTATGAAAAAAAAATTAAGCTGGCATTATAAATACACCCACAATGGCCAACTTCAAGTTACCAATCTAATAGCACTGAATGTAGAATTGGAAACTGAGTACACAACCATTACATAGAATGGACATGTGATGTGAGTGTATCCCAGAGAGTATCCAACGATATATATCTAACAGCTAGATCTACAGAACCTCGGGTGAATATGAAGTAACACATACCTTTTAAAATCATCCTGGAAGGTTATTAAATCTACCTCTCACGAGGAGTCAAACAAGACAGCTCATGTAGCTCCAGTTTACATTTACACAAACTACAATAGGCTTCTTTTACCTTTGTCAATAAAGTATTCACAGTGTATCAAGAATTAAGGTCTCAATACTCAGATTATACTTGTGCTGAGTGTTAGAGCTTTGTCCACTCAACTCTCTTTTGTAGTGCAACTAAAAATATCATCCTTGAGTTTACACAGGTGTTGCTTTTGAATTATGAATATAGACTTCATGACTTACCGTCAAAATGTGTGGTGCATTGGGAAGTCAGACTGCTGATAACACAGCCACCCTTTGATGTACATTCGAGAAGTCCATTAAGCTCAGTCAAGGAAGAGAACATGACAACTTGCTTCCTATCTATTTGCTTTTGGAAAGGTGACACTAATTGGTAGTTTTCTCGTTACAGTGATGTTTTTCATACATAACAAAAATGAATGCTTCTTATTCAGAAGTTATTTGTGTGGACTGTTACAACTATCTCCACTTAAATTCTCTTCTAAGCACATCTATCAAAATCGATCTCGGGTTTCAGGAGCTTGTCTTTAGAAGTGGGGGGCATCAGCATCTTTACCAGATGCATGGAAAGTTGGAAGTAGAGACTACATATACAACACAGTCAACCTTTGTGGTACATCCATCAGTTTTAGTAAACTTACTCCCCTCAATGAGTGAAGGAAGGAAATATGGTTAATTGCCTCCTAACAGCAGTTAGGCTTCTTTTCCCATTGTGTAATGTATTTACATGAAACAAGAAATGAAGGCTTATTACTTTGAAAGTATTTTTGCTATCTGTAAGAGATATGTCCATTTCTCTTTTGTAGATGAACCAGCAAACTGATGAATCAGAAGAAAAACTGCTTACAAATGTGCATCTAGTTCATGAGGTCCCATTTATCAACTCCAGTGGCATGAGCCATTGGAGTTCTGTGCAGGACATTTTCCCCTGTGCCAATGAGTTCAAGGCTCTTTTTCACTTTCTCTTCTATCAGATTCAGTACATCTAGTTTTATGGACTCAGAGAGGGACCTTAGGTAAAATTCCCAACAGTAGAGAGAGGGAATTTATAGAGCCCACCTCCAGCAGGAAGGCAGGTCATCAATGAGGAATGGGGTTGCCATCCCACAATCACAACTCTGACCTACAATTGTTCCTGTCTGAAAGAATTACAGGGATGGAAATGGAGAGGAGCCTGAAGAAAAGAAGGTCCAGTGACATACCTAAAGTGGGATCTAGCTCAAGGGGAGGTCCCAAGGCCTGACACTCTTACTGAGGCTATGGAACACTCTCAAAAAGGGATCTATCATGACCGCCTTCCGAAAGACCCAACAGGCAGCTGAAAGAATCAGATGCAGATACTTGGACCCAACCAATGGACAAAAACAGCTGACCCCAGTTGTTGAATTAGGGAAGGCTGAAAGAAGCTGAAGAGAAGGATGATCCTGTAGGAGGACCAGCAGTCTCAATTAATCTGGACCTCTGAGATCTCTCAAACACTGGACCTCTAAACAGACAGCATACATCAGCTGACAGGAGGTCCCAACACACATACAGCAGAGGACTTCTGGGTCTGTGTTCATTCAGAGATGATACAACTAACCTTCAAGAGACTGGGAGACCCCAGGGAGTTTAGAGGTCAGGTGGGGTGTGGGGTAGAGGCATCCATGTGGTGACAGGGTGGGGTGGGGAGGAGGTGTGGGATGTGGAGCAGTTGGAGGGTGGGAGGGGAGGGGTGGGAAATGGAATATGGAGTATAAAAAAATTAAAAATAAAATTAAATTTTTTAAAAAAAGCACGTTAGCAACATGGCCGTCTAACAAAGCAAAAAAAAAAAATACAAATAGAAATTTTTTAAAAAGTAAATGTACATCTATCCAGAAGTCCATAGAAACTGATGCAGAGACCCACAACAAAACATTAGACAGAGTTCGGTAAGTCTTGTGAAAGAGTTGGGGAAGTGTTGAGGGACCTAAAGGGGATAGGGACTCTACAAAAAGACTAACAGAGTCAAATTACCTGGACTTTTGGGGGCTCCTAGAGACTGAGCCACCAACCAAAGAGTGAGCATGGACTGGACCTACCTCCCTACCACCACCCTGAATATATGTAGTAGCTGTGCAACTTGGTCTTCATGCCTCTCCTCCAACACCTAGAGAGTGGGCTGTCCCTGATTCTGTCGCCTGCCTGTGGATCCAATTCTCCAAACTGGGCTGCCTTGTCTGCCCTTCATGGAAGAGGATGTGTCTAGTCCTGCAGTGACTTGATGTGCCAGGGTGGGTTGATACCCAAGGTGGGGCCTCCCCCTTTTCAAAGGAGATGGGAGGAGGGTTGAGGGGAGAGGTTGTGTGTAGTGTTACTGGAAGAGGAAGCTGTGATTGGAATGTAAAGTGAATAAATAAATTAATTAATGAAAGAAAAGTGCACCTAAGGAAGGTATTAAAATATTTTTGTTAGGGGCTGGAGAAATGCCTCAGGAACTAATATTGTTGCTCTTGTGCTAAATCCACTCCAGTAGTGACTCATGTGACAGGCCTAGAAGCCGAGAAGCAGTCCCAAGGCAAAGAGTTTCATGGAAACTTAGCCTCCTGGAACCTTGGCATTCCCATAGCACTTATGCTCCAAACCTGTCCCCGCGTTACTCTGGTGTATGGATCTGTCTGCTCTCTTTCAGTATTGTTTTATTATAAGTGCCTTTAAGGATTGATTTTGACATATAGGTAAGTTAGATTAGCTTCCATCAGTGTTTCAATGTCCTAGGAAGTTCTTGAGCCAACCCTGAGTTTAGAATTCAGTAAGAATGTTCATTATCACTTATTTAGTAAAGGACCCCTGGTGGTGGGTTTAACAATAGACTAGCATTGCATCAGACCACTTACTTGACTCCTGTGTTTAGCTGATCTTAATTAAGGGTTGTTCCTATTCTCAGTTGTAAACAGGGCCTGGCTCCCCCTAGCTTTTTATGTATGCATTTTCTTTGTTTTGTATCAATGTACCTTGGAGGACGTATTTGCCTAGCTTTCTTGTTTTTCTTCTGTATTAAAAGTCTGGTGCTTGCTTGAAAACATTACATTCATATACACACTCTCTCTGTGTCCATATCTGTTTGTCATCCGCACCAACTCCTTGCTCACTTGTAATGGGAACCCTGAGTTTTCCTGTGGATTGAGGACCTGACTGAAGTCCATCTGCAGCACTCTTGCCCAGGAGTCTGTTTTCAAAGGTTTTTAATTGGAATTATTTTTATTTCTTCTCCTCCCCTTTCTTCCCTCCAGTCATTTCCTGCTGTCTCCCTCAAATCCTTCCCATGCTTCCACATTCTAAAACTCATAGCCTGTTTGAAAATTATATTTAATACAGACATATGTATGTGTATGTGTTACTCACACACATCTATATATCTATATAAAACCTGCTCAGTCTAATTTTTCTTGTTTGTGTGTATATAGTTTGAAGTCTGACTACTTTACTTTGGACAACCAATAATGGGGCCCATTCACAGGAGAGGCTAATTCTCCTCCCAGCAGTCAATAGTTACCTATAGTTCTTTGTCTAGAGGTGGGAACCATGAAAAGAAATTTCCCTGCTTCTACATTAATATGGTCATTGATACTGCTACTGTTCTAGTCTGATTTATGTAGCCATTTTTAGAGATACTGTTTATATAGTCATTTGAAAGAGGGTCTGTTTCACAGGAAGCTTCCTGGTATTCTGTCTCTTACATTTTTTCCACCCTATCTTTCAAAATGTTCCCAGAGACCTAGATGCAGGAGGTGTGATATATCTCTTGGGGCTAGGACCCCAAGATCTGTTGATCACTGCTTTGTGTTCAGTAGTGGATTTCTGTGCCCATCTCCCTTTTCTGTAAAGAGACATTTTCTGTGCAAGGGGTGGCAACTACACTTAATCTAAGTATTAGGGGAAGATTTAGACCGGAACAGTACAGATTGTTGTGTACCAGTTGCCTCTCAGGGGTTGAAAGTGGGTCCCTATTGCTGGTTGCCACCCATTTAATTATGGACACAGTTCAGATTATTGCAACTGTATCTGATCTCTAAGTCTCTTTCTTATGGTCTAGTTTCCATGGTTCTAGAAAACGCTACGCCATCTTCCAAGAGTGGAAAGCAATGAGTAGTCCTACCTACCTGAAACACTTATGGACCATAGATGGCAAGGACAAGCATAGCAATGTATGTACAAAGGAGCAATAAGTGACATTCACAGGTTGTCAGTAATCATTGGATGTCTAAGAAGTCTTAAGCCTCACTAAAAAGGAGGGAAATCAGACTTGATACTGGAAACCTAACTTGCTTCTTGGGCATTGTAATGCTATGAACCTTAGAAAAATCAGTTACTACCATCAGTTTGCTAGATGAGCGTTAATTCCTCATTATAATATAAATCTTATTCTTAAAATCAGAGTTGTATTTACCAAGCATTCTTTGCTTCCAAGCATCCATATGGTGGCTCACAGCTGTAACTAGTTCCACAGAATCTGTTCCCCTTTTCTTTCCTCTGCAGGGCATGTGTGAGCACATTACATGTGTGTGTGTGTGTGTGTGTGTGTGTGTGTGTGTGTGTGTAGGCAAAACATACAAAAATTTAAAAGATGAATAAAAATAAATACATCTTTTAAAATATTGACTTATCTCATGAGGTCAAGGAAGGACACATATTCACTTGTTCCTCTCTGTTTTCTTTTAAAACCCACAGCAAGCTTCTGTTCTCATTGATTATAGGTTGTTCAGATACAATGATAAGTGGAGGACTACTGCTCAGAAAATGTTTGTACTGGCTGATACATACTTGTTTGTCTATCTTCTTTTGAGATTCCAAGTAACAAACTCGGTTTGGGGATACTGAGACTTTCCTTTTGAAGACATAGTAAAGAATCTATCACTGAGGAAAGTCTATAAAACAATCAACCTTTGGTACATATTAAAAAACTATTAAAGTTGATTCTCTTGGGACTGTAGAAATGGTCAAGAAAACGTGCCTCTTTGGCCAAATGTCCAGTTCTCAGTATACACATGATGGCTCACGATGGTCCGTAACTCCAGTTCTTTTTCCATGGCTCATTTACTGTTTCACAGTAACATGTTCTCATACAGCAAGAAGTCATAGGTTGGGGTTGGGGATTTAGCTCAGAGCTAGAGCGCTTGCCTAGCAAGCACAAGGCCCTGAGTTCGGTCCTCATCTCTGGAAACAAACAAACAAAAAATTAAATAAATAAAAAGGAAGAAGAAGTAGTGCGTTGTTCCTTAGGGAGTGTTTGTGCATTTAACCCATTGGTCTTTCTAAGTCTGCAAGTAGACTTCTTTCCCTTTGACACAATTGTGTTCACATGCTACAAGAAATTGTGGCTTATTATTCTGAATATAGCTATGCTAAGTTTTCAAGTTTTTATTGCTTACTGTGCTGGCCAGTTTAATGTCAACTTAACACAAGCTCGAATCATTTGGAGAGAGGGATTCTCAGTTGAGTAAATAAATACCTTTCATAAGATTGGCCTGCAACCAAGTTTGTGGTATACTTTTTAAATTAGTGATTGATGTGAAAGGACCCGGCCCATTATGGGTGGTGCCATTCTGGTTTGATGGTACTGGGAGCTATTAGAAAACAGGTTGAGCGAATCAGTAAGGGGCACTATTTCATGCCCTCAGTATTATTTCCTGCCCCTGGGTTCCAGGCTTGAGCTCCGCCCATGACTTCCCCAGATAATGGAAAACAAGCTGGAAGATGAAATAAACCTCCCCCACCCCCAACTCCCTGAGTTGCTTTTGGTAGTGGTGTGGAATCCCAGCAATAAAACCTCCAGCTCAGAGACTTCGCTTCTCTTTTGGTGTAAAACTAACATACTTAGTCTCACATTTCTGGGAGTAGGAATTGGTATTGTAGGCCTCTACCAATAGTTACCAGTCCAGGGTGACATGGTTTATAGAAACTCATCCTGTAAGGTGTGATCAAGAGCCTGGTTAAGCAAACTTGCTTATCTCAGGGAATCAAAGGAGAAAACACATTATTCACTTACTTTGCTAAATATTTTTTTTTCTCCATAGACTAGGAGGGTTTATTTTGCTGTCGACAATATCCTTTTCACATGAAAGAGATGAAGGCTTGTTCTTCAGAAAGCATCTGGGCTGGCATTAAGAGTTCTCTTTTGCGTTGTAAGTAACAAAATCAGTCCCAGGCTCCTGATATTCTCCTTTTGAAATTACAGAATAGTGAACAACGCAGGAGGAAGTCTAACAAAGACACAATGTAACACACACATCCCAGAAATGTACTAAACATACTTTAGTGGGGCTGGAAAGAGGTCTCTGAAGTTAGCACTTGCTGAGGTTACTTAGGATAAGAGTTTGTTTCCAGGATGCTCAAATCCTTCTGTGCTTACATCTCCTCATTATCTGTTGCCCTCTTCTGCCATCTGCAGGCTATAAATGTAAGAGTTACATATACATACCTGCTAGTGAATATGTGTGCAATAACACAGTGTAAAAAAGAGGATATGAATGTGAAGGAGAGTGGGTAGGGATATGTTAGAAGTTTCATAGTGGAATGGCCATAATTCTGTGTTAAGCCATGTAAAATACTCTTACCTCTTCTAATTGCATATTCATCTGAGTCTGAATTGTTTCTATGTATCAGGAGACACATAGATAAAAAGTTTTAAACTCTAGATATAATATTATTAGATATGTAAATACCATGAGCATACAGGCAACACTGATTGAACACAAAATAGTAAATATATCTATAAGACAGTCAGAGAGTGGACCAGGAGGAGAAGAAAATCTGGAGTGTAAATAAAATAAAATGTTTTATCTTTTAAAAAATGTTTGCTGGGCGTGGTGGCACACGCCTTTAATCCCAGCGCTCAGGAGGCAGTGGCAGGTGGATTTCTGAGTTCAAGGCCAGCCTGGTCTACAGAGTGAGTTCCAGAACAGCCAGGGCTATACAGAGAAACCCTGTCTTGAAAAACCAAAAACCAAAAACCAAAAACCAAAAACCAAAAACCAAAAAAAAAAAAAAAAAAAGGTTCAGAAGGAGAAAAGGAAAAAGGAAAGAGAGAAATGTTATTATATTTTAATCTCATAAGTTAAAAAAGAGGTGTTTAAGAAGAATGGAAAAATTCATATGCATTAACTTAAAAATGTTTTAAAATGTTACTTTTCTCAAGGTGTAGAAGGAAATGTGTTTCACTTTCTTCCTGATTGCTTTTCAAAGATTATAATAGGACTGCTTCCACTTTGATGGTAATGTGTTTATGTGCAACAAGAAATTAAGGCTCTTTACTAAAAAATTTAGGCTACTGTTATTGCCCCGGCTTGCCTCCCAGAGGTTGGAGGTAAGTCTCTATTGTTGAAGACAACACACTGAGAAGAGAAATCAGCTGGATGAGACCCTAAAACTTCCCTCCTGAGCACTATCTTTTATAATACTGGAAAATGTTGGGCAAACTGCCGTGAAGGAAAGCACTGGGTAGGCATGACCAGCTGTGATGCTGTTGGGTAACAGCTGTCACCAGCATGGCACGATATCCTTAACGGTGAAGAGTGGCACTCATCATGGCAGGAACCAACTGCTGTCTGCTTGGACTTAAGGCCTCCTTACCATGAGGGATATCATGCCTGGTACTGTAAACTTAGCCAGTCACCTGTGCTATAAAGTCATAATCTCAGAGAATAACCTACTAATGCCACGAATGCTAATAGTTCCAAAAACTATTGTACAAGTGCATATAAGTACTTAGTTTTATACTCACAGACAGTTCTAGTTCTGTCTCCTCATCACAGAAGATTCTGTCCACAGAAAAGAGAGAAGACCACAATTAGTCAAAATTCAGGGAACAACTGACTGTGCTGTTTGCCCACATTTGCTACATCCACAAAAGCATTTATTCCTATGTTTCAAGGAATATTATGGAAGTGCGGGCACAAGGATGGAGAGAGATAGCGGATGACAAAACCTGCCCTGAGATTGTGTCCTTTGGAACATGACAGGGAAGTAGAATCCATGACATCTCCACAATACGGCTGCACAAACTTAAGACTTAAACAATGAAAACACCAGTTGACAAGTCGGCATTAACCATGGGGCCCCAGGCTTCAATAAAAGGCTACAGGCAGTTTAAGACTGCTTAGTGACAGAAACTTAGTTATCCTCAGAAATGAACCCCCATTGGCTAGCCAACACTAAATGGTGAGTCCTAAATATATACATATGAAAACCGCTAAACAGACTCAGCAGGTGCATTTATATATTTGCTCATTCAAAAATAAAAAATAAGAGGCTATGTATTTGAAAGAGACAGAAGTAGGTGGACTAAGAAAGATGTTAGAGGGAAATGAGTGTGTGGGTTATGATGTAATTATAATTTAAATACATAAAAACGGTCCCCTTTCAAATGTGTTCAAGAATATTACTAAACATGCCCTAGGGTGTTACATAGGTGACTCAGTGATTAAGATCTAACAGAAAAGATGGAAATAAGACTAGTCTAGTTTAATGATAGAGTGTTTAAGGAATGACTGAGGGCTTATACCAGGAAAGAAATACCATGGTCCTAAGGGAGATATTTTTACCACATTATAGACAGAGTTTTTCAAAATCTGCTTTAATAAGGGTTCATAAATGCTTCAATCTTGCTTCTAGCCCACCTACCAGAGGAAGGGGAAAAGAAAAGTTAAAAGGAAATAAGGGATGTGGGCCTGTTTAGAAGATGATTTTTGGGAGTGATTCAAATATTTGTTGTCAGGATATCAGCAATCCAGTCCCAACACCCAACACGAATCTGTAGCAGCACCTTGATTGAGAAGAAGCCAGGAGGAAGAGGCAAGAAGCAGCTGGAATTACAAGAAGTTCTCCGACATAGTTCCCTCTGTAAGTCACAAGTGAAGACCAGTGAAGACCACCACAGCCTTGTAAGGCCAACCAATACAAGAGCATTGTCAGCGAACGCCAATGAAGCATTGCAAGGTGAACCAATGCAACAGGGTTCCTTCACTCTCTGTGGGGAAATATTACATACTTTCTAAACATCGTGTGCCCTCTCAAGAGTCTGCTCCAGCAAGACAGCACATGCCCTTCCACAAGACAGCTTCCAGAAAAACACCACATGTCCGTTCTCAGCAAAACATCCTCCCATAAGACAGCTTCCAGTAAAATCATCACACGACACAACGGAGTCTCCAAAGGTACCAGAGATTTCCACTCCATATCCCCCTTTCTGTTTAAAAAAATTGTCATATTCTCTAACATTAACAATCTACAAGCAATAGAAACAATCATAAAAGCCAGAATACTGGAAATTTGCACATTTTAAATAAGCAGCTCACATAATCAAACAATACTAACGAAACAACCTTTCTATCAGTATATAATAATTTAAACAAAAGAACTTTAAATTTCTGTAAATACACAATAATTAAAGTAAACAACCTTAAAGTTCTATCAAGATCCTATCACCACCCAAGGCTTAGGAAACATAACAGCAGAAGTGGTAGAGGAAAATTAAAACAGAACCAATGGGAACCAGTGTTAGCAATGAGCATTTTCTGTAATGGCCCTGCTGTTGTACTCACCATCTTGCCCCAGCTATGACTTGAGGGCATCAGTATCCCACCATGCCTGGGAGTTCATGAGGCTCCATGAGTTGTTGCAGGCCTTCAGAAATCGTTGCTAAGGCAAAGAGTATCATTTTCTTCATTGGGGCAGCTACTGAGGAGTAACCAGTGCTCCAGTAAATAACTCCCCAAGACACACACTCACACTCACACAAGCAGTCATACTTAAATTCAATGGGTCACAAATGAGACATCAAACCTGAGAGGACATTATGGAGAGGGGAAGCAGTGGGAGAGGGAAGGGAAGGAGAAAGGGAAACGGGAGGTAAAAATTTACTAAATATATGTATCAAGTTGTAGAGCAGCAATAGTAATTGAAAAAGAAATGACTGTATCTTTATGATGCAAAATGATAACATCAACACACAATCTGGCAGGCATAACTAGCCATTTATCAGGTAAGCTAGAAGAACACAACAGAGTAATATTTTAATTATAAAATCTAAGAGTTAGCTACACACTAAGTATATCTATACTTCCTTCAAGACTGTGTTAAAATAACAACAGAAAAAAATTAAATCAGCAAATAGACTTACTGAACATTCTAAAGGTAGAGGGTAGGGAGACATCTCAAATATTTCACTTCCAAATAAAAAAAATGATCAAAATACATTGTATGAAGTTCTCAAAGAACTAATAAATTATTTTTAAATAGATAAGCTTTTTCTTCACCCAAACAAAGGAAACATGCATTAAATATGTTGAAACATAGATGAAGAACACTTATTAATTCTTACAGTCAGGACATTTCACAGGATTCAAGTAAACTACAAATAAGCAACATTTTAATATCTTTTAATATGAAATTTAAATATTTCTACTAGCCCAATTTAATGTGTTTTAGCTCTATAGTTACTTTTGATAAAATTTAAACTCACTAAAGTCCGACTTATCAATTTTTATTTTGCAATTCATATGAATTTCAATCAAAGATTATTTGCCTAATTAAAACTTACGAAGAAAGATATTTAGTTTTTCTTTTCAAATAGGTGTGCAATTTACTATTATTTTCATGTGAATATTTGCATGTTGCAGGATTATTTTTAGGGTACTTGCCAAAACTAAGTGAACCAGGTTAGCATCTGAAGTGTACAGCTGCCATTCTGTTCTTTTATTAGCTCTCTCTTTTATCATACATTATCATAAGCATCAAGTCTAATAGGTGTCATTTTAATGCTTTGTCTGGAAGCGGATCTCCCAGCTACTTTCCTATTGCCATAATAAAGCGCTGTGACCAAAAGCAATTCGTAGAGCAAAGGGTTTATTTGAGCTTACCATTCCAGAAAGGGTTGAGCCCATCCTGACCCGGAATTATGTCAGCCAGTGACAAGCAGGAAGCTAAGAGCTCACATCTTGAACAGTTGTCACACGAAGCAGAGAAAGCAACCTACAGGTTGGGTAAGACTGTAAGCACTTAGAACCCACCCCTCCAGTGACACACTTCCGCCAGCAAGGCAGCACCACCCAAACCTCCTCAAACAGCGCCATCAATTGGTGACCAAGCGTTTACGGGGACATCTCTCGTTCAACTCAACGGTCTCAGTGGCTAGATCGCTCATCTGAGGAGGTGGTTTTCTGTTACCTCAGTGGTCGCTAATGACATTGTTTGGAAGAGTTTTTCTATGTCCTAGCCAAGACACTCCAGCTTCTAGTTTCGAATGATATTTTTTAAGTCACTTCCTTTAATTCTTGATCTGAAGCCTTGTAATACCTTTAACAATTGGCTAAGCCAAATGTCATGATCAACTTCCAAAGTGTTTTGTTCTTTTAAGTTGTACCACATCCTTCAAGAACCAGGCTAGGTATTAGTTAACTTTGTTCATTATATTTCCACAAGGATACGACAAAGTTCTGAGATAATTGGCTTATAAAACTGAATGCTTAATTTTACTCACAATGTTAGAGTTTGTAGTCCATGAGCAATTGTGTACCTATAAACAATATATATATATATATATATATATATATATATATATATATATATAT
>NC_034593.1:67337477-67342589 GCF_900095145.1 Mus pahari
TGTGTGTGTGTGTGTGTGTGTGTGTGTGTATGTATGTGTGTGTGTGTATGTGAAGAAACACAAAAGAGAAAAAGAAAGGGCCCAGACTCTCATGAATCCCTTTGAAGTTATACCTCCAGTGACCTAAGAACCTTCCAGAGTTCTTGTCCTTAAAATCTCTAACCCTCCCCCAGGATTTGGGACACTTCATATCTAATGAATAACAGTAATCTATAGCTGTGTAAGCAATCATCATAAAAAGAGTGACTATAAATACAACATGTTTGTTATCTGGGGTTTCTGAAGATTAAATCTCAGAGGAAGCTTAAATGATTAATTTTGACTCAGTGTTGATATTTGGTTTCAACTGAGCTTTTGACCAATGGTGTGGTCATCTGAAAAATTGCTGGGAATGGAAGGCCTCTTTCAAGCTTATTCATGTTGAAATTAGTAGGAGGTATGTGTAAGTCTTTCCACATGTCTGCTTAATTGGTTAGCCTTATGGAATAACAGCTAAATCTCAGAGTAAGAAATGAAATGCTATATTTTTGATGTGGGATGTTCCTGAAAGTCTATGTATTACTGACTTTGTCTCACATTTATGATGCTATTGGAAGGTAGAAGAAACCTCATTAGGTGGACCCTAAAGGAGGCTTTGATCATTGAGTGTATTTGACCTTGAATAGGACCGTGGGACAGAAATATTTTCCTCTATTTTGTTCCCATTTACAAGATTAAAGGACTTCTCTGCCATTAGTGGAATTACTTGGAAGAACCTCATATTCAGTGACCTCCATTATGCTCACTTATATTCTCTGAAAACCTTTGTCCTGTCACCATTAAATCACATCCACTTCTAAACCAGGGTTCCTATAAGGAAAGGTGAGCGGTTCTATAAAGCTGGGACAGGACCACAGGTGAGACTGGTTGTCTCATCATAGGAACGCTCAAGAGAGCCCATCTGGCTGCTTTTACATTGGTGAGGTTTTACTGACAGATCTGAAGTTCAAAAGAGAAATCTGGTACATGTTGGTTCTACTATCTAAGATTGAATGGAAAGACAACTAATAAAGTTTCAAGGAACTAGTAAATCATATAATCCATCCTACTCTGTCCAAAGATTAACAACATTCCTGTGATACTTCACCAATCCCAATAATACACCTGCTTGTTCCCTGAGGCAAGGAGGCCATTCTGTGCTACAAGCTGCAATAATTTGTAGACTTGCCATTTGAGAGATCTCAAAGTTTAGGTCAAAACGCAACAGAGCCATTCATTCTTGCTCATACCCATACAGAGGAAAGGATTTAGTAAGATCAGGGAGAGCTACCGCTGGCACAGAGGTTTAAGAGGTCTGAGTCCAGTAAACAAGAGCCCAACAGAACATTTTTTCCTCCGTACTTTTAGGCCTCACAATGAAAGTTAGCCAAAAAATTAGCTTCAATATCTGAATTTTGTAAAAGCCTTTTTATGAAGTCAGTCCCAGCTGTTTTGCAGGGCATTGCCCATTTTAAAAAAAAAAAAAAAAATGAGATTCCAATGATGAGTGGAAAGACTTTTTTGGATGAGGCTGTCTGGCTGTAACAAAGAAGGGGAGAAAATTCCTGCTTTATTGTGCCTCTGCTTTGCAAATTAGACATGACCCTAATGATGCCTGTAGTCTTGTGGTCTTGGGACCTCTTGGTTAGCCACCAAAATGATAGTGCTTTTGTGCAAGGTTTGGTTAATTCCCTGACATTGCACCAAGTGGCCACTAGATGGCACTCTAGGATTTCCTGAGACTGGCAAGGAGCTGTCAAACACCACTGCTTTTAATTGCATGTGCCTTTTTACCTGTTTATTTTTCCAGTGCGCCCTTTCTGGCTCATGAGGTCTCCTCCCGATTATTAAAGGCCTTGAAAGTTCTGTTTAATAAAATAAATAAGCAAATATGAGTTTTCTTAATGTGGGCTGTCAACTAAAACTGAGGCTACACATTCATCTGTGGGCTTCCCTGATTTCTCACAGTGCCAAGTCTCCGCTGCTCTCCATGACCCCGTTCATGCCTTCACATTCAGTACCACCTGGGTGACTCTTACACATTACCAATTCCAGCTTCAGCAAAAGGTACAACTTTGGCTATCACTGAAACACAGATCCTTTTTGTTCCCAGCAAACACTTCCCAGAATGATTTACCTCAGTGATGTAGTAGTACCTTCCATTCTTGACTCTAAGGCCAGAGCCACATGGCTGAAACTGCCAAATTCTGCTGCTTGCTGGGGCCGGGAGATGGCCCCTTTTTTCTATTACATTATCATCAACTTTCTGTCTTCTATGTCCTTCACTGCCTAAGCTTGGCTGTTCTAGAACTTGCTCTGTAGATTGACCTCGAACTCAGATATGTGCATGGTTCTGGCTCCTGAATGCTAGCATTAAAGGTGTGGTGCTTTGAAGATGCTTGGCCCAGGGAGTGGCAAGGAGTTGTGGCCTTGTTGGAAGAAGCATATCACTTTGGGGGTAGACTTTGAGACCCTTCTCCTAGCTGCCTGAAAGGCAGTCTTCTCCTGTTTGCCTTTGGAAAGAGATATAGGTGGAACTCTCAGCTCCACTGGCCTGCCTGGATGCTGCCATGCTTCCTGCCAGGATAACAGACTGAGCCTTGGAACCAGTAAGCCAGCCACAATTAAATGTCGTTGTTTGTAAAAGTTTCTTTGGTCATGATGTCTCTTCACAGCAATAAAACTCTAGTTAAGAAAGCCACATACTAAAATTATTCTTCTCTTAAATCTAGGCTTCCACAGTTCAAATGACCCTCAGCACCACTGCCATCCACATTTCTTCCAGGAGGGCCCATTAAGCCCTACTTAAAGCATTCCACTGCTTTCCAAAGTCCCAAAAACTCACATCCCTCCAAACAAAAACTTGGTCAGGCCTATCACAGCAGTACCCTACCCACTGGTACCAACTTCTGTCTTAGTTTGGGGTTCCAGTGCTGGGAAGAGACCCTGTGATCCAGTCAACTCTTATAAAGCACATGTAATTGAAGCTGGCTTACAGATTCAGAGGCTCAGCCCATCATCACCAAGGTGGGAAACATGGCCTTGTCCAGGCAGGCGTGGAAAGGGAGGAGCTGAGAGTTCTACATCTTGACTGGAGGGCCTCCATGAAAAGACTATTGTCTTCCAGGAAGCTAGGAGGATAGTCCCAAAGCCCACCTTCACAGGGACACCATTCCTCTATCAAGGCCACAGCTACTACAACAAGGCCACACCTTCTAATAATGCCACACCCTGGGCCAAGCATATTCAAACCACCACAAGAATAAGCTTCCTACTCTACCATACTTGCTGAATATCTATAGATAAACCATCTTCTCTCTATCTGGAGTATCTTTTCCTATCGCCTGTTTCTTTACCAGAGTTATGATGGGAAAAGCAGCCTCCTAATGAGCTTCTTCCATATCTGCATCTGTTTTATTTACTCTAGTCACCACAGGCATCAAGTTAGGTAGCATTAGTGGGAGGGTATATGGTTAGCAACAGACTCAACACTCACTGAGGATGTATGCCTTCTTTTTACCATCAACTGATAAAATAAAGAGCAGAAACTTTGAGGCTCTAATTGTTATTGGCTCCTGGAGACCCTAATAACCTCCATAACTGAAAGAACCAGCAAATGGATTGTAGCAAAGAGATGTATTCAGCCTGAACAGGGGAAAAAAATGGAGTAAATGGTGTCATTCTCAAAAATACAGTGCTCCTCATTTTCCAAAAAGGAACAATCTTAGGGTTTTATGCACTGTGAATGTAAGATTTCTGAGCTTGGCAGACATTTGTCTGTAGACACTAGTTGTTTTTGTACTTTCTGACTTGAACATTATATAGGGTAGAGACATTCTTTATCTTTCCACTGAAAATAAGCTTTGGACCACTCCTGTGTCCTATTTAGATACTAATTTTGGTAAGGAAAAAAAAGTGATAGGTAAAGGAAGGGAATTAATGTATTTGGGAATGGGGAGATAGCTCGGTGGGCAAATTGATTGCCACACAAGTATCCAAAACGGACTTTGGATCCCATGCGCTTATACAAACTTGACATAGCAGTGAACATAAGAGATTTCACTGCTGCAGGAGAGACAGGCAGACCCCTCGTGTTGCCCGCCCTGCAGTCTAGATGAGTGGATAGTGCCAGCTTGATGACAGACTCAGTTTCATAGAAGTAAGTTGAAAACGTGATTGAGGAAGACATCCTGACCTCAGCCTGAGACCCACACACACTTGCACAGATATCTATGCCTATTCACACACATGAAAACAACACACGTTCACTCTCCATGTAGTGCCTCAAACTTTAAGGTGAAACTGTGGTTATTTCTTTACATTTTTTTATTGTGTATGTGCATTTGTATGTATGTCTAGAGGAAAAGGACAATGAGATAATAGTTAACCCTTAGTGCTTCTTTGAGTTCTATCAGAGGATATTTACTTTTACAAATTCGCTTTTATTCTTTTCTTGCTTAATTCTTTAGAATATGCTCTGTTGTTACCTTTTCCTGGTTTTAAAAAAAAAATGGACTAGGCCTGTCAATCATTGATAGGGCAGGAAAATAAACGGTGAGGAAGCGATCTATCCCAGGGATGTTAAGAATCAGAATACAGACTGTTAAGAAAATTGCGATAGGAATCCATTTGGCTTTTGCCTGATCTCACCCTTGAGCAAACACCATACTTTGTAATGGTGTCTTCTACAGTATGTTCTGAATGCTTGCTTCATCCAAACCCTTTCTATGGAGATCATGAAGACTGGGGCCAAGGGAAGGGCAGGGAGAGAAAAATGGCAGTAACTAGCAGGTGAGTAACACTGCCTCTTTTTCTTTCAAAATTCAAAGCTTTTCATAGCTTAATAGGTCAGTCCTGAGCATAGTTGTATGTGGGGAATTGCAGGCTGGTCTCCAGTTGAGCTGAGGTCTGAACCCCGATGGTCATAATTCACCCTACATAACATGGTAGGCGTTCCCTCAAAATCCTGGAACTCTGGCCCCTGCCTAAGATACCATCTCCCACAGCCCCCACAAGAGAAACATGGTCAGTGGTCACATAAGCAATGGCCCAAGCTTCTGACCTTCAGGCTAAACTCCTCCCCAGTTACCTAGC